>NC_041339.1:37205316-37227816 GCF_004354835.1 Perca flavescens | reverse complement strand
CTGAACGGGAAGAGAAATCTATATGAAATATTATTCTAAGGAAAACATAGATTATGGTGTCATTAAAAGTGCAATACAATGCATCTTGTTGTTTACTTAATTTCAAGTTTTGGATATATGTGATTACTTATTTGCACAGAAAATAGATTATGATATTGTTGAACATCATTGGGTTGTTGTTAAGATGTTAACTTTTCTAATAAATCTACATTGTGAAGCAACACTTGGAAATAGTGATATTTTACAAAAATACACTGAATTGCAAGGCTGTAGAGAACAGGGCACTATTGCAGACTTATATACTAAGGTTTTGATTAAATTCCTTGTGAAGTAAAGTGGGCCGGTCTGAGGCATGAAATTCCAGGGCTGAAAATGAGTCCCACTCCAGCCCTGTGTATCATTGCCTGGAAACTTCCCCCTGTTACCTTCATCTCAACATGTTTTTTGGTATTCCTTATTTAGTGACATAGAGCGGGAGAAAGCATGGACAAACTGTATCTATAACAAGATTAAGGAAGTCTTTTTCAAGGTATTATTACCCAAACTTGTATTACAAAGATTTAAACTCGATGTTGAGTACATGTGTGATTTTTGTGGACTAGAAGAAGAGAGTATTTCAGGTCAGAGGTCACAGTATCCAGCCAGGAACAAGCACAACATTTACATCACGGGTGTTTCTCTCAGCGCCACACTGGGGAAAGAGAATGACATTAAACCCTAACTCTCGCCAAAATGCAACTGTTAGAAAAATTGTGATTTGCATTTTTCTGTTATAGATAATACACATCCAAGAGATTACATGGGAGCCATCAATGTGTCCTTGAATGATGACGGAATTGTCCGAAGATAAGGCAGACGATACTGTTTCTTTATTATGACTACAGACTTTATATCACATTCCATGTTGTATTACAAAAGCTGTTGTAGAGAGCGTTTTGATAGTCATTATCTGTACTTTGTAGTAAGTGCTGTAACTGGCTCCTTGTGTTTGCAAGTAAAAATTAACATTGAGAGAATCTTCAGTGTTTCTGTCTATTCATTGATTATGTAATTATCTTAACAAATTGGTCCTTCGAGCCAGATCCCAAACATCCTTCCCCACCTTCCAGGTTTAGGGTCCTGAAACACTGTGCATGGGGGAGTCATTTGGTGCCTCGTTGAACAACGACCTCCAGTTTGAATTTCTGTTTTTACAGAGGCCAGTTCCCGCTGGGGGTGTGTGTGGAGATTCCTAGGTGAGATACATTTTATTTCTTTATCCAGAAAGGCTGCTTGTTTAAGATTAAACGGTCATGATGTCTTTTATTTCGTAGGGTATTCTGTTTACTAGTGTCACTTCAAGCCTTGTACAACTTGAAGGTGGTAATAGTGTGTGTTTACATAGTGACAAGACAATCAGAGAAACCCAGCAAGAACAAGTAGGTCGATAAGAAAATAACAATACATGTCCCTTGTCTTATGGGAAGACTATTGAAATAAAATACTTAGCCTATGCCTTAGCTTATGTGAGAAGGCTACCGGTAAAAACTAAATATGTGCAGTTTCGTTAAATAAGAAAAGGGAATCCCATAAAAACCCATTTTCACCATATGGGACCTGTAATATTGTATTATTGAAGATGCAAAAGTTTAAACGGGGGGGGGGGGGAATGTTAGAAAAATTGTGATTTACATTTTTTTGTGTTGTTAAATATTAAATAATAATTAATATTAAAACTGTTTGCATAAATATGCCATATCATAATGATTACACTCCCAAGAGATAACATGGGAACCATTAATCTGTCCTTGTCTAAAGCAAGGAATTGTCTGAAGATAAGGCAGACGATACCGACTCTTTATTATGACTATAGACTTTGTATCCCATTCCACGTTGTATTACAAAAGCTATTATAGAAAGCGTTTGAGATAGTCATTATCTGTACTTTGTAGTAAGTGCTGTAACTGGCTCCTTGTGTTTGCAAGTAAAAATTAACATTGAGAGAATCTTCAGTGTTTCTGTCTATTCTTTGATAATGTAATTATCTTAACAAATTGGTCCTTTGAGCCGGATCCCAAACATCCTTCCCCACCTTCCAGGTTTCGGGTCCTGAAACACCGAGAACTGGGGACTCATTTGGTATCATAACAGCAACCTAAGGTCTTTTTGTGAATGAACCCGAGTCAAACTTTCATTTAAAAGCATAATTAGGACGGAAACGCCACTTTTAAAATTGACCGTACTTTCGTTTTCGGTCAAATGGCCTTTTGAATGGGACTGCTAGGGGCACTTCTATGATCGCATCAAAATCATTATTTTCAAAACACTAATAAGGCTCGACACAACATAAAACTTTGCTCGAAGTATCACCCGGGGATCTACACATGAACTCCCGCATCGAGAAAATTGTGTTCACAGAGTTTACTAAAAAGAAAGGTTTTAACAACTCACTTTTTGTTTGCACGTGTTGTTTGCCATCTTGTCCGTCAAAAAGTATCGATCTCCAAATGCGACCGGACTCCATAGGAGGAAATGTCATTCTTATATGAGACTCCTTTTTCAACTACAAGTTCAGTATTGTTTTTCACTAACGACAAAATAACCTTATTATCCGTGCATTTATATGGAACGAAGCTTTAGGAGCTTTCCATCTTTTCTCTCTTCCCTGTTACGTTGCATTCAGAGATCGACTCTCTCGCTGTTCTGGAAGGAGAAAATAACGTAGAGACCCAGTTTCATGATGTGATAACAGGATTTTAGGTTAGTGAAAAAAGAGGACCACTCTGTGGTTTAACAGTTTATTTAGATTCAGAAAACTATTCTTTGGTTACATAAAACTCAAGAAAAATTGTGATCATCAGAATCAGATTTTACATAATATAACCATCAGATATTCACCAGAACTTGACACTTTAAGAGGAAGCATAAACAACAACTTCAGAAAACAACAAAAGGTAATTATTCATGTTACAGCATTACATCCTCAGTTTAATATCTGCTGTCACATCTCTCCCCCTGAGGTTTGTTTCCTACATTTCCCAGAATGCCATTCAATAATCCCAGAGGACACACAGTATGTCAACGTCACACCACTGCAAACAAAGTGAGTAAATGAATAAAACACATCCTTAAGTCATAAGTATTAATCTCACACTATTAAAATGTAAAGTAAAAGATCTATATTACTACTTTCTTCCTGAAATATTACGACTTTTTTCCCCCGAATATTACCACTTTTTTCCCAGAAATATTACAACTTGTTTCTTGAAATATTAAAAAAAAAATTCCAAAATATTACAACTTTTTTACTTGAAATATTAGAAAAATAGATTTAACCATCAGATATTCACCAAAACTTGAAAATTTAAGAGGAAGAAAAAATAACAACTTCATAAAATAATAAATCGTAAACGTAATCATTGATGTTACAGGATTACATCTTCAAACAAAGTGAGTAAATGAATAAAACATAACTTAAGTATGTATATATATATATATATATATATATATATATATATATATATATCAATATTATGACATATAATATATATATATAATATTTATGACATTTGTTTCTTGAAATATTAAGACTTTTTTTAATTGAAATATTACGACTTGTTTTTACTTGAAATATTACTTATTTCTTGAATATTTTTTTTCTTAAAGGAACACGCCCAAGTAACCCCCAGAGTTAGACAAGTCCATACATACCCTTCTTATCTCCATGCGTGCTGTAACGCCCCAGCATTAGCTTAGCCTAGCACAGATCCTGCAGGTAACTGGTTCCAACTAGTGCCAACATGTTCCTATTTACATGTTGTGATTTGTATAGTCACAGCGTGTACAAATAACAAGGTCACATGATACACAGCCATCTTCTAACCGTATATAAACTGAGAACTATATTCTCAGAAAGGTGAAGCACTGCTACTTCTGCTACTAGGGCGGAGTGATATGCTGGCAGCACCTGAGAAGCCCAGAGCACCTTCGCCTTTCTGAGAATATAGTTCCCAGTATGTATACGGTTAGAAGATGGATGTGTCTTATGTGACCTTGTTATTTGTACACCCTGTGATTAAGTCCCAGTAAGTCGGCGTGTTCCTTTAAAATATTGCAACTTTTTTCTTGAAATAATAACTTTGAGATCTAAGTGAAGTACGTAATCTCAACAACGTTATTACTGAAGTACAGTACTTGAGTAAATGTACTTAGTTAAATTTTTTTGGTTTGTTCTTGGAACAGATGAAGTTAAGCTGGTGGTCATCGTCGATCTTTTTGACCCACCGGTGTGTCCCCTCTCGGTCCATTACGGTGGCCGAGAAGGGTCAGAACAAATACAAAAGCTACAACACAAATACAAAAGCTACAACACAAATACAAAAGCGACAACACAAATACAAAAGCGACAACACAAACGCAAAAGCCACAACACAAATACATAAGCTACAGCACAAATACAAAAGCCACAACACAAACGCAAAAGCGACAACACAAACGCAAAAGCCACAACACAAATACATAAGCCACAACACAAATACATAAGCCACAACACAAATACATAAGCGACAACGGAAGTAGCTAGCTATGTGACAACGGAAGTAGCTAAGTGACAACGGAAGTGAACGTGTTGTTGATAAACGGAGCCGGAGGATGAGCAGAAGGAGAAGTTCTTGTATGTTTGAGAAGTAAGTGAAACTTACTTCCCTTGCTAATTATGATTACTGTTGCTATGTGATTGTCACAAATAAGCAATGTTGTTCGATATATTTGTATTTTCACATGTATGTACTCTGCCATTTAGGCTACGAAGCTACAGCTATCTAACGTTAGCTAGCTAACATTTAGCTAGATAGCTATAACTTCGTAACGTCTTTTAACGCTATGTTTAAAGTCTAGATAGCTATAGTTTGTCACGTTTAGTGAAGCTGTTTAAACACATATACATAACATATGTGGTAATGGTTGCGGTAAACAGATGTTTAAAGTGAATGCTAATTGTGTTACCTTTTAATATGCTGCCTATTACAGTATTAGTAGCGTAATCTGTCATACATACACGGTTGGTGTGAATGAAATAAACCCAGAATTTTCACCATGACCTTGCTTCGTGTTTACTCCTGGAGGAGATAATGAATCACTAACTATATGAGTCCGTGTATGCACCAGTACAAATGTATTAAGGGATCAACTTTGTGTAGAAGAGTATTTAGATTACCATCCCACAAGTTTGAGAACATGTGCCTTGGTTGTAGTCTAAAACTTTGCTTTCCTTGGTCTTTTAACAGGTTATGTTTTGTCCATTTTGTGGAGTGAACCTTCAACATGTTCTGTCATATTGTGGGAAATGTGGCAGAAACGTTCAGTTTTTATGGAGTCTTCAAGATGAAGGTATGCTATGTTTAGTTCTGACATGTAGTGTAATTAGATACTGGATTGCTTTGTTATTTGACAAATGAACATGAAGTTAACCACTTTTGTAATTAAATGTAATTCAAATTGTAATTAATGTAATTGACTTTGAGTATCTTTTACTCTGTACTGTTTCTTCAATGCTAAGTAAAAGTTAAAACACGGTACATTAATGCAGTGCATCTAATAATCTTAAATATAATGTCCTCATTCCTACCCATCAGGTCCTGAAGCTACAATGGCAGATGAACTTATTCAGAAGTATTTCACAGAAGGCCATAGTTATGAAGTAATAATGGACTTACTGGCAACCAAGCACAACATTTCATTGAGTCTTAGCACTTTAAAAAGAAGACTACAGGATGCACGCCTGACCCGGAGGACAAACTACACTCCGTTTGCAACTGTGCAGGCAGCTATATCTGAGGAACTTAAGGGATCAGGCCAGCTCTTATGATACCGAGCAATGTGTCAGACTCTGAGACAGAAGTACTCTCTTATAGTCAGAAGAGATGATGTGATGCGCCTAATGGGAGAACTGGATCCGTCCGGAAAAGAAAATCGCTCTAGGCGCAGATTCGTCCGGAGAGCATACCACTCAATGGGACCCAATGACGTCTGGCATGTTGATGGCTATGATAAAATGAAACCTTTTGGGATTGCAATTAGTGGCTGTATCGATGGATTTTCTAGAAAAATCATGTGGCTGAAATGTGGAAAGTCTAACAATGACCCTGGCATAATTGCTCAAAATTACATGCAGTGTGTAGCTGAGTTTGGAATTATTCCAATGCGTCTCCGCACAGACTGCGGCACAGAAAATGGACTGATGGCATCACTTCACTGTTCCCTGAGATCAGAGCATGCAGATGAGTTTGCAGGAGCCAAAAGCCACATGTACGGCACTTCAACATCCAACCAGCGCATTGAAAGCTGGTGGTCCTACTTTCGGAAACAAAGGTTTTTGTCTCATACATTAAATTCTTCATTGATTTATGCTCTACTACATTTGTGTATTTACTGTATGTTTTACTGATCTAGGCAATACTCACTCCTGCTTGGTGGGTGCCTCATGTTGGCTGTTGTATTTCCTTAGTGTCAGCTTGAGACTATTTTCTTTCTACATTTTTCTAATATCTACGACATTATAGTGTGTTAATGTGTGTATTCTTAACTAGGAGTCAATTTTGGATGGATCTGTTCAGTGACTTGAGGGAGAGGCATCTCTTCAATGGCAACTATCAACACATAAGTTTGGTGCGATACTGCTTCTTGGGTGTCCTGCAGAATGAACTGGATGAATACAAGCAATTGTGGAACACTCACACTATTCGTCCAGTTCGCCAATCCCAATGCCCATCTGGTAAACCAGAGGCTATGTACAATGTGCCTCACAGGTGAGTATTGCATCACCATGTTAAAAAATAAACCTAATCAGGTAACACTTTATTTGAACTATAGTTCATGGTGGATTCATGGATAGATAGTACAATAACATTGCACATCAAACATCTAGCTGTCACAAAAATACACACATGCTTCAAGCATTTTGGTCAAATATGTAGTTGTGACTTATTTTAACTCATGATCATGTTGACTTAGTATCTTTTTGTGTCTCTGCATCATTGTCCTATGAGAAGTACGTGACTAAAATAATGAACATAACTCAAATAAATTTGAAAGAAAACTGTTAGTGAGTGATTCTGGATTTTTTTTTTTTGTACATGCTCCTAGATTTAACGGAAGGAATTGTGGATTCCCAGCATCTACACAAACCCTGAGCCAGTTTGACAGCCTCATGCCAGCGCCAGCAACTCCTGGTGGAGAGGATGAACAGCAAACTCGCTTTGAAGAACTGCAGAGACAAAGTGGTTTGACATCTCCTCTACAATGGGAATCTGCTGTAGAGAACTACATCACCCTGAAGAACATGGCTGATCTTTAATGTACAGTTCTTGTGGCGTTTATGAACCCATGCTAAAGTTGACTAAAAAGGAATAAAAAAATAATCTTTTGAAAATTTATCTTAATTAAAAAAATTGGGAAAAATCCAACCTTTAAGGACACCAATTTTCTTTGTGAATGGATATGTATTGTAAAGAAATGTTCTTCCTTAAAATGCAGGGGTCATAAGTACACTGGGGTAAAGTACAGGGTGTGTATACTACTGTATTTTAAGGAAGAACTTTCATTTATTTGTAATACATTATTCATGCAGAAAGAAAATTGGTGTCCTTAAAGGTTGGATTTTTCCCATTTTTGTTTTTTAAATTAAGAAATAAAGAAATTTACAAGATTTTTTTATTCGTATTTATTCATATATATATATTCAACTTCAGCATGGTTTCATAAATGTAAGCACAACTGTAGCTTATTTCCAAAGGTGGGACCAAGTCAGTTTTGTAAAATGCAAGTAAGTCTTAAGTCTTTGCCGTTAAGTCCCTTGTCCAGACAGGCAAATCCAAAATCATACTTTTGTATTTTGAGTCATTAATATTGAAATCTTCAAATGTAGAAAACATATCAATACATAATAAATTGAATTTGCACAAATCATGAATGTCTTTTAAAAAAGTTTTACCTCGTGCTACTAACCTTAACACTGTACAGATTTTCAAAATAAAAAGACTAAATTAAATTGCCTCTACTTCTGTAATTTTAAAATTAAGTTTTACATATTGCAATCCGTTCTTCATGCTTCTCTCCAACATATGCTATCTGGCCTGCAGTCTGTCAGATTGGCTAAAGTGGATCTGGGAAATGATGCGTTCATGAAGTATCTGGGAATAAATGGCATTAGTTGATTCACAAAATTATTTTTTATTTGTACAAATGGTAATATACAAATGGCAATATACAGTCTATAAACAAACCCTTTTTAAATGGCTTTAAATACAGTGTAAACAAGAGTCCACAATCTAATTTCTATTTATTTACTTATTTTATTTTTAATAGAAACAATGTTTATCATCAAAGCGGCTAAATGTACATAACATGCAAGAAATACAGCTTAGTTACACAGAGAAAAAAATCAATTATCACAATGTTTGTGACCTAATACATCGATGTCTATTTTTCAGCAATATTCTAGGGTTGACAATTGGTGCTTTCACAAATAAGACCATGACAGTTTTGATAAATAATCAACAGTAATGTGGGCAAATGCAAATAATGCAGCCTTTAAAAACAAGGAAAAGACTAAACTTGTGTCATATCGCGATAAACACCCAAAATTTAAGACAATATCTAGTCTTGTATATCTAAAGTATGTCAATATAATATTGATATATTTTCCAGCCCTAACAGCCATGTTTCATAAATGACACTACTTCTGACATTTAAGTGGTGATGTGTTATTTAACCAAACTACACAACAAACATAACAATTTGAAAAACTGGCACAAACATTTGGCCACTACTATTAATGCAAACAAAAAGCTTTTAATTTATCTGCAACTTTTACCACATAGGTAATTCAATGACAATGGTTCAAGGGGCTGACAGTTGATAACTGTCTAAATGCATCCAAAGCCAGGGGAATTCTTAATCCCAAAAGCTCATTTTGCCTTAAAGGTGTTGTAGTTTTCCAGGAGTGGCAACATTAAAGTATTGGCACATGTATTTGCCATAGGGAGGCGTTGAACTGGCCAGGAAGTGAAGGCGTGGCTGAGGTTCCATACCAGCAGGAGGTATGCATGGCACACCTGTGGCAAACATGAAGACCTCCTCCAGGGTTACTTCACTTTGACTTTCTAAAAGTAGAAAGCAATTAAACAACATCCACAACAACTCTGGAACTGTTTATTATAATTTCTGTGGATAAAATAACACAATTAAAAGAAAATTCACCAACCTTCACAATCAAGAAGGTAGTCTGCCCAGAAAGATAGTGTTTTTTCCTCCTGTAGCCTCTTGTTGCTTCCACGCAGACTTAGCTCTGGTCGGAAGATATTCTCAATGTCCGTAGCAGATAACTTTTTATCTGACAGGCAGAGAACAGGTGTCAGGACTTCAGGATGCTGCTGCAGCACTGTTAACACCTGCAAGCTGGAAAGCCCATCCTTGAATCTGAAATACAACAGGTTACCAGAAAATTGGAATGTGCACTACATAGCAGCAAGACAGCAACACCAGGTTTTAACGCAAACAATATATTTTTTAAAACAGTAACAAAAAAAAACATACCTTTCAATTGCACTGTGGTTTCTGTCAATGATGTACCACCTGAGGTACTCCTTTACAATCGACTTCCTTTCCTCAACTGACCTTACATGTTTGAAGCACCCTGCTGTCTGCAACATAGTGCTGTTCTGTACCATTAGGTCTCGCAGGGTCTCCAATGAGGATGCATTGTGTATCTAAAAAAATATATGATGAACTTAACTCATTTGATATATATAAACAATATAATAGTCATATCAGAAAACTACCTTTAACCTTTAATAAGTTGACAAAACTGCACCCTTCACTAACCAACAACCTTTGCTAGAATTTTACACCCTCCATACCTTTCGTAACACTTTCCCTATTTCCTCATCTGTAATGTCTCCTATAGATGAGTTGAAACTGGACTGCCCTGAGATGTAGCTGACCAGATCCTTTGAGAGGAAATTTGGACCAGGTCCTCCATGTACTATGGATACAGCAATCATCTTTCCTGCCAAACTATATTCATCCTCTCTGATTGCTGCTTATGAAAATACATAGTAATCATATTAAATCAGTTTTTATGTTAAACAAGAATTGCATGGTTAATGATGTAGTTCCTTTAAAACACTCCACACAAAACAGTACCTGTTGAGTTGTAGACAAGGTAGCGGCTCTCTGCAGGTCCATCAAATATGGGTCGTTTGTTCAGGCTTTTCATCAGGAGTGAGAGGAATTCTCTTTTTGGGCCACCTGTATCAATACCTTCCTCAAACATGCCTGCATCATCAGAAAACTTTACTAGGAGGTCCTTCTTTTCAGAGAATGTTCCTCTTTTGAATCCTCTGACGGCACCATCCCAGATGTCAGAGCGGCAAATGTGAAATCTGCTGACTGCGTGGCGATCAATCTGGAGTGCCAGGTTTGCAATCACTTCTGAAATGGGTCTCTGTTCTATCCTACCAACAAATAGATGATGATGAATGTAATGATGATGATGATGATACTTGGTGGAAGACACATTTAACCAGAAAAACAACAGTTGTAGTAAGGGTGACTTGATTTCTTACTCTGGATCCTCTGAAATATCATGAGTGACAGCATCACTGTCTCCGGAGGTCTCTGAATCCTCTACTATAATGGGTGCATACAGTTCTGTGTATTTTCTGAAAAATTAAGAAACATTTACATTGTTCTTGTCTCCAAATGAATCAATCAATCTCCAAATTTAGAGAGGAAAGCATCATACCTATAACATGTAGTTTCCAATGCACTTCCTGATGTTCCTGGGCAGTCTTCTGCTTCGGAAAGTAAGATCTGCATGACAAACAAGTTATTGGACTTGTGAGTAGAAGGGCTTGAATATAAAAGATAGGGGTATCAGATGTCCTATTTATAAAGAAAGGCACTACTCTTTCAATTATCACTTTGGGTCTCTAAGTCAGTGTCACATATTACTTTATGTAATTTAGTTAGCTACAGAATATTTAAAAGACAAAGCTACAAACACATACATCTCTGCCACTTTAATAAAAAACACTAAGGGAACTAAATAGTAGTTTCTAGTTTTTAATATCTCTACACATATAGGAGCCACATATTACCATAGTTTCTGGATCACGGTGTGGAGTTTCTTCAACACCAATACTGGTACTGGTCAAGATTGGTTTAAATAGCTGAAAGTAAAAACAAATCACAGCTGCACTTCAGATTTGACGGAAATAGCCTGAAATATAAGCAATAAGAGTATCTCTCATTTGATGAACATCCTGACCCACACCACATTGTTAAAGGGCATACCATCTTTGACCTGCACGTGAGTCATGAAAGCAGGTACAACATGGCAAATGTTACACTTACTACTGTATCAGCTGAATTGAATTCAGCAGCACTTCTGCTTGTAATGATCACCTCTGAATCAGGCGAGTCTGAGTTGAATTGCTCAGCTGTGAAATACAAGATTAGACAATGAACAATGGGACAATTTACTTATACTAATCAATTTAAGAGAGCTTTTTTTTCTTTGGTTATTGATATCAGAATTACTTACAATTAGTAAGGAAATCTTCCACCGTACAAATGTACAATGTGAGGCGTTGCCAAGCCTTCCCAACAGCATCCTTGTAGAGTTTCAGAGAGAAGGCTGTTTCTGTCCCGGGAATATTTATTACCTTTGTACCATCAGGGTAGAGCAGAAGGTAGGGACCAGCCTCTAAATTTTTGTTAAAATCTTTCATTTTCTGTACGGCTGCTTTGCGCAATTGCTCTGCATCCGACCCTGGTTGCACTACAAGGGGTAGTACCATTCCTCTGACAGGTTTCAGCACTCCATCCTTTATGCGCATAATACCAACTGAAATCTACAGAGAAACATAGAAGTAGGTTCATTGACACATAGCAAATATATGACATAATGGACTACCAGCTGAACTGAAGTTACCTTCACACTGCTGTCTTTCAGTGGTTCTTTTTTTTTTTGAAACATGATTGTCTCTCTTTCTCTTTCAAACTTGAAAATTCAGGAATGTAGCCAGTGCACTATTTCCTGTGCTTCCAGTTCCTGCTTCAAACAGAATCCAATCAGTTGGAGTCATTTTTTTATTTTTTATAAAAAGTTCTAGTTTCTTCTCTCCTATGTGACAGTAAACTGAATAGCTTTGAGTTGGGGACAAAAGACATTTGAGAACATTCTCTTTGGCTTTGGGAAACACTGATCCACATTTTACAAACCAAACTACTAATCCATTAATCCAGACAATAACTCACACATTAATCAATAATGAAAAAAACTGTTAGTGGCAGCCTTTCACTCATTGAGTATAGAAGATTAATAAAAATGATGGAATCTTTGAATAGTTACCTTCACTTGTGCCAGGCTTAGCAGCATCATGCAGAAATGTGATGTTCTTGCCACATGAACTGCAGAATGCTGTTTCTACATGTAGGTTGAACCCACAAAAGGACAATACATACTGTAGTTATCTGTAATAAAACAAATAGTGTCATTAGGTGAGCATTAGGAATGTAAACATTAAATAAATAAACAATTTACTAAACATTAACGTTATATTGTATTTGTTTAAGTGCTATGCTTCATGTACCACATAACCATAAGCAAGTGCAGAACATTGAACAATGTTAACCTTCCAAGTGAAGTGAGTGTGCGCACACACACGCAGGATGGATATATTAACAAGTAATGCTAGTTGATAGTTAAACGTAGGACTCGCGCGTTAAAAGACGCGGGGCGCCATTTAGTTAACGTTAGTTAAATGCTAGCTGTAGCTTCGTAGCCTAAATGGCGAGATACGCTTAACAAGTTACAATAATATAGTATTTGTGTGATTTAGCTTAACAGCTTCACTAAACGTGACAAACTATAGACTTTAAACATAGCATTTGCGCGTTAAAAGACACTACGAAGCTTCGTAGCCTAAATGGCAGAGTACATACATGTGAAAATACAAATATATCGAACAACATTGCTTATTTGTGACAATCACATAGCAACAGTAATCATAATTAGCAAGGGAAGTAAGTTTCACTTACTTCTCATACAAGAACTTCTCCTTCTGCTCATCCTCCGGCTCCGTTTATCAACAACACGTTCACTTCCGTTGTCACTTAGCTACTTCCGTTGTCACATAGCTAGCTACTTCCGTTGTCGCTTATGTATTTGTGTTGTGGCTTATGTATTTGTGTTGTGGCTTTTGCGTTTGTGTTGTCGCTTTTGCGTTTGTGTTGTGGCTTTTGTATTTGTGTTGTGGCTTTTGTATTTGTGTTGTAGCTTTTGTATTTGTGTTGTGGCTTTTGTATTTGTGTTGTAGCTTTTGTATTTGTGTTGTAGCTTTTGTATTTGTGTTGTAGCTTTTGTATTTGTGTTGTAGCTTTTGTATTTGTGTTGTAGCTTTTGTATGTGTTCTGACCCTTCTCGGCCACCGTAGTCCATGGCTCCAGACATGTTGCAGTCGTCCCCAGGCTGGCCGGGGCCCCAGTTCTTGTAGAAGACCGTCTCGTCACTGACCCAGAACCAGAAGTCCAGAGTGCAGGTGTAGCGCAGTCCCAGCCACACGTGGGGAGTGGAGGCCATCTTGGCTCTCTCCTGGACCCAGCGCTGATCGTCCTGGTTGGTGATGGAGACAAGGTCGCCATGGTGATCTCTGCAGTAGTATAACGCATCCTCCCAGATCATGCTCTTCTTGATCAGGATCACTGAATCTGTCAGGGGAGAAGGGGAGTCAATCAGGGGAGAAGGGGAGTCAATCAGGGGCAGAGACCCAAATGCTCCGCCCATGGAGACAAACACAAGACAGTTTAAATAACAGCTGTAACATTTGTTTTATATCGAACAAGAAGTTTGTTGTATTGTAGCAGAACTGAGAACACTTTATATGTTTATTTATTGTGCGTTATACCATTATTCAACAACGACGAAGCTCATACCATAATTCTTAGAATAAACTAATAAATAAAGTGAATCATTAAACAGATGTAGATGTACGGTACCGTTAGAGAGACCTTCTGCTAAACTCACCGTCGTAGCAGAAGAAGGGTTTGGTTTCATTACAGTCAGCGGATCTCCAATTTCCATTTGACTTCATCATAGCACATGTTTTATTAGATGGAGTCACAGCACCTATCTTCTCAGGTTCATGTTCATCCCAGGATCTGAAGGAGAAACTGCTCCCATCTGACCAGCTCCAGCAGTCTCTGAACAGGCCGATCCAGAAATGTTCTGCATTATTCTGGTTTGGGTCATTCTGGCGCTGTGTCTTGAAGTCCTTTAGCTGTTTAACTCCACTGATCAGGTCAGTGTAATGTTCTCTGCAGAATCTCTGAGCGTCTGTCCAGGTCATCGTCTTGTCACTGATATAAAATGTTTTGCCGGATTTGTTGTATTCTGTGGAACACACAGACAAACCTTTTGGTTTTTATTTAGTCTCATAAAATCCTACATTATTCTTATTTCAAAACAATAATGTGATATCAATTAAGAGGCTTTCCTCCCCTGAAAAACTCCCCCCATAAGTGGATTGTCTCAGCATCATTGTGACCTGTATTTAGGTTTCTTACATCAATTCTGCATCACGTGGTCAACTTCACAACATTTACAACGGGTTTAAAACCGCCACCGTTATCTTCTCAGGTTTAGGTATGAGGACAGAAAACTTTCCCGTGGGTCAGATTAAAGGGGGGGGTGGACAAAAGTCAGAACTACTACGGCCACTAGAGGGCGCCGCCACTACAAACATGAATATAGGTCAGAATGATGGTGGAACAAACCACTTCTGGGGGAGATTTTTAGGGGAGAACAGACTCTATGAGCCACATATTCTCACCGTCATAGCAGATAAATTTATACTCATCAGTACAAGAGTCATCATCCCATGTGTCATTCTTCATCCACACACAGTTATCACGCTTGTTTTTATTAACACAGCCTTTACTATCCGGCTGTTCGTGAGACCATTTACTCTCACTCTTGTTGAACTCCACCCCTGGCAGAGACCAGCGCCACACAATGTTTGGTGGTTTTTTTTGCAGCCCAATCCAGGCTCCAGCTGGATACTGTTCAGTCGTGGAGTTAAGGAGTCTCTTCATGTCTGTCTGGTTAGCCACTGTGGCCAGGTCAGTGTGGTTCTTTCTGCAATACTTCTGGGCTTCTTTCCAGGTCTTCTTCTCTCCAATGAAGTGGTAGTCATACAGGTGACCCCCAATGGAGGAACACTGACCTGATGACAGAGAAGAAACTGCAGTGATGGAGCTGAGAGCTAGACAAGCATCTGTTCATTAAAAGGTAACTTTGTTCTGTTTTTAAATCTAGACTGACTCTATTTTCCCTGTTTTTGTTCTAAGTGGCTGATGTTAAAGGACAATTCCGGCGCAAAATGAACCTAAAAAAACAGGTATGCTGGCTCTATACACGCTAAAAGTCCTGATTATTTACATGGAGTCTGGTGGAGATATGCTGGCTCTATACACGCTAAAAGTCCTGATTATTTACATGGAGTCTGGTGGAGATATGCTGGCTCTATACACGCTAAAAGTCCTGATTATTTACATGGAGTCTGGTGGAGATATGCTGGCTCTATACACGCTAAAAGTCCTGATTATTTACATGGAGTCTGGTGGAGATATGCTGGCTCTATACACGCTAAAAGTCCTGATTATTTACATGGAGTATGCTGGAGTTTGGTGATGGTGATTTCGGGGCTGTTTCATGTTTTAGTAAAAGGATCTTACTCTTTAACTAAAAGGTCTATCTCTGTAGGGATCCATCCCATAATGTTGTCAGACACTTAGAATAATAATCTGAGTCTGTCAGCAGCAACAACAGAACTTTTAGTGGAAGCTGACTGATGCTGAACATTAGTCCTGTAGGGTTACATTACAGCCACTAAAAAAAAACTAAATTACCGTTTAAATCAAACCATATTCTTAACTGAAGTGTGACTTGGAGTTGATGAGGAGTGAGCTGTCCAGATGATCCACTTACCCATCACAATGAACACAAACAGACTCCACTGCATCTTCACCCTGTTAGATGATAATAAACACAGTTATGTTTGGTATGAAATCAGGATTATTTTACACGATTACTCACTGACTTTTGGAAAAGATGTTGCATTTATTGACATTACAACACACACACACACACACACACACACACACACACACACACACACACACACACAGACACACAGACACACACACACACACACACACACACAGACACACACACACACAGACACACACACACACACAGACACACACACACACACACACACACAGAGACACAGACACACACACACACACACAGACACACACACACACACACACACAGTGACACACACAAACACACACACACACACAAGTCAACAGTGTAACACCTTGATGAACTGTGACATTTGCATTCATGTTTTCTGTTGGACTTCAAGTAATAATATGAAAATTATATTAATATGTTGGCGGAGTGAGTTTAGCCATCCGAGGGGAGGGGAAGGAACAAACAGAAGAAGAGCTTGTCTTTATGTTTACGGATACAGTTTATAACCCCGTCCCTCAGGATGCAAATCAAAGATTTAACTGACAGTGTCTGACAACATTATGGGATGGATCCCTACAGAGATAGACCTTTTAGTTAAAGAGTAAGATCCTTTTAGTTTAAAGGAACACGCCGACTTATTGGGAATTTAGCTTATTCACAGTAACCCCCAGAGTTAGACTAGTCCATACATACCCTTCTCATCTCCGTGCGTGCTGTAACGCTGTCTGACGGCTCCAGCATTAGCTTAGCCTAGCACAAATCCTGCAGGTGAATGGTTCCAACTAGCCTACTGCTCCTAATTGTGACAAAAGTGACAAAATAACACCAACATGTTCCTATTTACATGTTGTGATTTATAGAGTCACAGCGTGTACAAAAAACAAAGTAACATGAGACACAGCCATCTTCTAACAGTAAACAAACCGGGAACTATATTCTCAGACAGGCTTGCTGCGAGCATATTACTCCGCCCAAGTACTATATTCTTCCGCCTGAGAATATAGTTCCCGGTTTGTTTACAGTTAGAAGACGGCTGTGTCTCATGTTACGTTGTTTTTTGTACACGCTGTGACTCTACAAATCACAACATGTAAATAGGAACATGTTGGCGTTATTTTGTCACTTATTGGGAGCAGTAGGATTACTGGAACCATTCACCTGCAGGATCTGTGCTGGCCTGATGCTGCTGGAGCCATCAGACAGCGTTACAGCACACACTGAGATGAGAAGGATATGTATGGACTTGTCTTACTCTGGGGGTTACGGTGAATAAGCTAAATTCCCAATAAGTCGGCGTGTTCCTTTAACATGAAACAGCCCCAAAATCACCATCACCAAACTCACCTGCGGCCCTTTGCTGCATGTCATTCCCCCCCTCTCTCGCCTTTCAAGTCTAATAAAGACCTAAGAATGCCTCAAATCTTTTTTATATGTACAGAAATACAACTGTTAATACACTGATATCTGTGACACACACAGACACACTCAGAGACACACACACACATACACACACACGCACAGACACACAAACACAATCAGACAAACACACACACAGACACACACACACACACACACACATACAGACACACACACACACACACACAGACAAACACACACACACACAGTCACACAGACACACACATAAACACAGACACAGTCACACACACACACACACACACACACACACACACACACACTCAATACAGAGAACTAAACAAAAAGAGTTTGAAGGAAAACTGGAAACCTTATCATTATATAAATCAGATTTTACATGCAGTATTACGTTGAATACAATCCCTCTTCTGCAAATCCACACAGACATTAAAATGTGAAATCAAACAGCAGAGTTTATAACTTATATAACTTATATAGTTTATAACTTACATCTTGTGAATGTCCACAGCTTCTCTCTGCTCTGATGGTTCTCCCTTTCTGTGCCGACGGAGACTGCTCTCAACACTTTATTAATCCTGTTAATAGTTAAACTCTGGCTGTCCCTTTGTTGTAATCATTTGAATATTAAAATATCAACATGTCACAACTGTAGCATTGCCTGGAAACTTCTGCGTGAGGTGATGCTCTATTTTAGTCAAGATAAGATTAAAAAACATACTCGTCCAGTAAAAGTTCTGTTGTTGCCGCTGACAGACTCAGATTATTATATATAATAATATATTATATTATATATAAGTGTCTGACAACATTATGGGATGGATCCCTACAGAGATAGACCTTTTAGTTAAAGAGTAAGATCCTTTTTTTAAACACGAAAATATCTGCCAAATTGCGTTCGCTAAACCCACCAGACTCCATGTAAATAATCAGTAATTTTAGTATCGTAAAACACACTTCATTCAAAGTGGACAGAAACAAAATAAAACTATGAAAAGCCATTTTGGGTCGTCTTTACACTTTAACAACCATCACAACTGTAGTTTTGGTTGAAATAAACACATAGTTCACCGATTTACATGTGGAAACATGCTAGCTCTATACATGCTAAAAGTCCTGATTATTTACATGGAGTCTGGTGGAGATATGCTGGCTCTATACACGCTAAAAGTCCTGATTATTTACATGGAGTCTGGTGGAGATATGCTGGCTCTATACACGCTAAAAGTCCTGATTATTTACATGGAGTCTGGTGGAGATATGCTGGCTCTATACACGCTAAAAGTCCTGATTATTTACATGGAGTCTGGTGGAGATATGCTGGCTCTATACACGCTAAAAGTCCTGATTATTTACATGGAGTCTGGTGGAGATATGCTGGCTCTATACACGCTAAAAGTCCTGATTATTTACATGGAGTCTGGTGGAGATATGCTGGCTCTATACATGCTAAAAGTCCTGATTATTTACATGGAGTCTGGTGGAGTTTGGTGATGGTGATTTCGGGGCTGTTTCATGTTAAACTAAAAGGATCTTACTCTTTAACTAAAAGGTCTATCTCTGTAGGGATCCATCCCATAATGTTATCAGACACTTTGAATAATAATCTGAGCCTGTCCTTTAGTGGACGCTAACTGATGCTGAACATTTTCCCGTTAGGTTTACATTACAGCCCGGTCTGTGGCTCCCAGTTACAGCAATCCTAAACAATACTGGACTATGTTCAAAGACTGTTGTTCCCATCAGTCACTTAGGCACAAAAACGTAGAAACATAGAGTCCAATGTTGAAAACAACAGTAGTTACCCTTTAAGACCTTTAACTCTTGCGTCGTCTTCCCGTCGACCTACAACTTTGTGTTTTTCTGGGTTGAAATTTTAACATTTTGTTATTTTTCTACACTTTTCTCAGTGTTTTTGATGATTTTATTCCAATTTTTTTGTCACTTTTTAATGTTTTTTTAATGATGTTTTGTCAAGTTGTGGAGATATGCTTTTTTGGTTGTCAGTTTTTTCAGCGTTTTAAAAAAAAATAAAGGTTTTTGTCGATTTTTTTCCTGCGTTTTTGTAACTTTTTCCAAGGTTCTTTTGTCATAGTTGTGATATAGAAAGTGTTTGTAAATGAAAATGGTTATTAAATGTTATGAGACAAACTCTGTCGTTATTAGGTAAAGGTACTTTATTGTCACATACACATACATGTAGCGAAACTCATTCTCTGCATTTAACCCATCCCTCAAGGGAGCAGTGGGCAACCAATCACAGTGCCCGGGGACCAACTCCAGATCTGAGCCAGTGCCTTGCTCAATGGCATTGACTAGAAAACCTAGTACATAATGTTTTTTGATGGTGGGAGAAACCAGTGCACCTGAAGGAAACCCACGCAAACATGGGGAGAACATGCAAACTCCACACAGAAAGGCCTGGGATGACCTGGATTCAAACCCAAAACCTTCTTGCATCATCATCATCATCATCTCTCTCTCTCTCTCTCCTTCTCTCCTTCACTCGCTGTCTGTCAGCTGATCACATTATTCGCCTTCTTCTAAAATATCAGAAACATTAAAGGATAATTCGGGCGCAAAACTACCCTAGGGGTTAACAACAGATGTGTACCCACTCTGTCGTTCTCTGGGACATGTTTTCATGCTAATCTAATGTGTTTGTAGCTTGAAACAAGCTAGCACGTACCGCTGATTAGCTCACAACGCTAGTATTCGGGGCACAGGGAAAGTAAAAACAGATCGCTATTTTGTACCACTAAAAAGGCTCAAAATATCACCACACTTCAACGGTAGCATAACAACGGTCCCTACATGTTAACCGAAGCATTGAGAACATTGTAAGTGTACAGACAGTTTATTAAAAAGATAGTTTAGGAAGATAGCTCCCAAAGAAAGAACGCGACTGTCTTTATAAACTATCTTTTTAATAAACTGTCTGTACACTTACAATGTTCTCAATGCTTCGGTTAACATGTAGGGACCGTCGTTATGCTACCGTTGAAGTGTGGTGATAGTTTGAGCCTTTTTAGTGGTACAAAATAGCGATCTGTTTTTACTTTCCCTGTGCCCCGAATACTAGCGTTGTGAGCTAATCAGCGGTACGTGCTAGCTTGTTTCAAGCTACAAACACATTAGATTAGCATGAAAACATGTCCCAGAGAACGACAGAGTGGGTACACATCTGTTGTTAACCCCTAGGGTAGTTTTGCGCCCGAATTATCCTTTAATGTTTCTGATATTTTAGAAGAAGGCAAATAATGTGATCAGCTGACAGACAGCGAGTGAAGGAGAGAAGGAGAGAGAGAGAGAGAGAGATGATGATGATGATGATGTAAGAAGGTTTTGGGTTTGAATCCAGTTCATCCCAGGCCTTTCTGTGTGGAGATTGCATGTTCTCCCCATGTTTGCGTAGGTTTCCTTCAGGTGCACTGGTTTCTCCCACCATCAAAAAACATTATGTACTAGGTTTTCTAGTCAATGCCATTGAGCAAGGCACTGGCTCAGATCTGGAGTTGGTCCCCGGGCACTGTGATTGGTCTTACAAAGTTCTCAATGCTTCGGTTAACATGTAGGGACCCTCATTATGCTACTGTTGAAGTGTGGTGATAGTTTGAGCCTTTTTAGTGGTATAATAAGCAATTTGTATAGATGTGCCCCAAATAGTAGCTGTGTAAGCTAACCAGTGGTCCGCGCTAGCTTGTTTCAAGCTACAAACACATTCCATTAGCATGAAAACAAGTCCCAGAGAACGACAGAGTGCCTACACAGCTCTTACTAACCCCTAGGGTCGTTTTTGTCCTTTAAAAGCAGAGCCAGAAGACATAAGAGTTTGTTATAAATGTGATGTTGCTTCGTTATTTCTGAGAGCGAGTTCCACTCAGATATTCTGTCCAACAGACCAGCGACTGTTTCCACTGTGTGACATTTGTGACATTTGTGAGTCTCAAATAATCTTCTCACTTACAGTTTAGTCAACGCAAATCCCTAAAAAAAAATAACTTAACCATCATAAATTGTAGCAAATCATGCAAAACAAAGATTACATTTTTAAAAACAGGCTACCAGGGTTGCAAAGGGGCGGACATTTTCTGTCTGTTTATATAAGACTGTTTTTTGTGTAAATATATTTTATTATTACTATTATTATTATTATTATTATTATTATTATTATTACTATTACTATTACTATTATTATTATTATTATTATTATTATTATTATTATTGTTGTTGTTATTATTGTTATTGTTATTGTTATTATAATTATAATTATAATTATTATTGTTGTTATTATTATTAATATTACTATTATTGTTGTTATTGTTATTATTATTATAATAATAATTATTATTATTATTGTTATTATTATTATTATTATTATTATTATTATTATAACTAAATCTATTTTTTCTATTTCTTATACTTTATGTATATTTTTTCCTCCTATGTGTACCTCATGTGTATTTGTGTTATTCTGATGTGTGTCCATTTTTTTCTGTTGAGCTGCTGTTGCAGGCATTTCCCCAGTGTGGGATTAATAAAGTCTATCTTATCTTATCTTATCTTACTAGATGTAGCCAATATTTAATTTCTTGCTTTTGAATTTTGATGAATAATGGGAGATGGCCTAATTCAGCTCTGCAGGGTTGCTGCCAGGTTTCCTGTGCAGCTGCAGGATGCTTTTGCTGAACTCTAGATTCATGATTTCAACTGTGTTTCTGTCCAAATGGGCCGAATTCTGGTAGGAAACACGAGCCCAAACCTTACTACCATACATAGATATATAGCCTACTGTCAGTATGTAGGCCTATGACTACCACAGAGGAGACGTTGGTTCTGGGACAAATTAAAAGCACTTGAGCCAGATTCAAATTAGGATTGTAATGTACAGTACATTTGACTTTTTAATGCACAGATTGCCCTGCGTTTATTTCTTTCTCTCTCCGTTCCATTATTGCTCTCTCTATCCCCCCTTTTTAAACATAAAAACATCCGCCAAACTACGTTCGCTAAACCCACCAGACTCC
>NC_041339.1:37190316-37197816 GCF_004354835.1 Perca flavescens | reverse complement strand
TATTTACACAATGAGCTTTTAGATAAATAATCATCAGTAATGTGGATATAATGACTAAGTGGGTAAAGGTTAATAATAGATCAGTTATAACAGTCTGGTAAGTTCAGGAAATGACATCACTTTACTGTAATGCAGCCTTTAAAATACGCGTGTCAAACTCAAGGCCCGCGGGCCAAATCGGGCCCGTTGCAGATTTAGATCCGGCCCGTATATATCAATTTGGGTTCACAATAGATTTTGGCACGCCTAGTTGTGCGCCAAACCAAAAACACAGGAAAGTGTTTTTTAAACTGTAATTACGTGACATTCAAAGCAGAATTTGGGCAGATTTGCCGACTCTGAGAGTCAGAAATTCCCCCAGAAGAAGCGGAGAGAGTTTTCATATTCAGGCTGAGAAACAGGTTGTTGTTAAAAAGAAGGTAATCATTGTTTTTTCTTGATTAGCTAAATTCTACGATGGCTTAAGGAACTCTGTCAACAAAAATGCGACAAAAAGCGTACAAAAAATGTCGGAAAAAGCAACAGATTTACAGTACAGGCCAAAAGTTTGGACACACCTTCTCATTCAGTGCGTTTCCTTTTTATTTTCATGACTATTTACATTGTAGATTCTCACTGAAGGCATCAAAACTATGAATGAACACATATGGAGTTATGTACTTAACAAAAAAGTGTGAAATAACTGAAAACATGTCTTATATTTTAGATTCTTCAAAGTAGCCACCCTTTGCTTTTTTATTAATAAGGGAAATAATTCCACTAATTAACCCTGACAAAGCACACCTGTGAAGGTAAAACCATTTCAGGTGACTACCTCATGAAGCTCATTGAGAGAACACCAAGGGTTTGCAGAGGTATCAAAAAAAGCAAAGGGTGGCTACTTTGAAGAATCTAAAATATAAGACATGTTTTCAGTTATTTCACACTTTTTTGTTAAGTACATAATTCCATATGTGTTCATTCATAGTTTTGATGCCTTCAGTGAGAATCTACAATGTAAATAGTCATGAAAATAAAAAGGAAACGCATTGAATGAGAAGGTGTGTCCAAACTTTTGGCCTGTACAGTATGTCATATTACGATATCCAAAATCTAAGACGATATATAGTCTCATATCACGATATCCATATAATATCGATATATTGCCCAGCTCTAGAGCCCAAATATAAACTGACATGCCACGCAGCCAGTGTGTCCTGCAGGAGGTGCTGATTAAAGCCTCCTCCTTCTCCTCTGTGTCCTGCAGGAGGCGCTGTGCTGTGTAAAGATGGCCGCCGTGGCTTCCTACGATCAGCTGGCCCACCAGGTGGAGGCGCTCCGCAAGGAGAACTCACACCTGAGGAGAGAACTGGAGGACAACTCACAACACCTGTCCAAACTGGAGACAGAGACCTCCGGCATGAAGGTCGGTCTGTCTGCCTGTCTGTCTGTCTGTCTCTCTGTGTGTCTGTCTGTCTGTCTGTCTGTCTGTCTGTCTGTCTGTCTGTGTGTCTGTCTGTCTGTCTGTCTGTCTGTCTGTCTGTCTGTGTGTCTGTCTGTCTGTCTGTCTGTCTGTCTGTGCAGGAATACACTTTTCTACAACAATTTTCTGTGTGTGAAAATCACTCTGCACCGAATCTAAAATCATCTACATGTTTCTGAAAATAATCGCGACACAGAAAGAGAGAAAAATCTCCTGCTAAGACCCAAAGCTGGTGCACATAATCCTCTCAACACACACGCACACACACACACACACACACACACACACACACACACACACACACAGACACAAACACACACTCTGTGTGTTTGTGTCTGGTGATGCAGGAGGTGTTGAATGAGGCGTTCAGGTGTCTGTAACTGTGTGTTTCTGTCTCTGTCTGGTGATGCACAAGGTGTTGAATGAGGCGTTCAGGTGTCTGTAACTCCTTGTTTCCAGGAGGTGTTG
The DNA here is from genome assembly GCF_004354835.1 of Perca flavescens. Taxonomy (NCBI): domain Eukaryota; kingdom Metazoa; phylum Chordata; class Actinopteri; order Perciformes; family Percidae; genus Perca; species Perca flavescens. The sequence continues at coordinate 37,195,886 of NC_041339.1, read as the reverse complement.
AATGAGGCGTTCAGGTGTCTGTAACTCTGTGTGTTTCTGTTTCTGTCTGGTGATGCAGTAGGTTTTGAATGATGCATTCAAGTGTCCCTTCGTGTCTGTAAATGTGTGTTTCTGTCTCTGTCTGGTGATGCAGGAAGTGTCGAATGATGCGTTCAGGTGTCTGTAATTCTGTGTTTCCAGGAGGTGTTGAATGATGCATTCAGGTGTCTGTAACTCTGTGTTTCCAGGAGGTGTTGAATGATGCATTCAAGTGTCTGTAACTCTGTGTTTCCAGGAGGTGTTGAATGACGCGTTCAGGTGTCTGTAACTCTGTGTTTCCAGGAGGTGTTGAATGAGGCGTTCAGGTGTCTGTAACTCTGTGTGTTTCTGTCTGGTGATGCAGGAGGTGTTGAATGATGCGTTCAGGTGTCTGTAACACTGTGTTTCCAGGATGTGTTGAATGATGCGTTCAGGTGTCTGTAACTCTGTGTTTCCAGGAGGTGTTGAATGAGGCGTTCAGGTGTCTGTAACTGTGTGTGTTTCTGTCTCTGTCTGGTTATGCACGAGGTGTTGAATGATGCATTCAGGTGTCTGTAACACTGTGTTTCCAGGATGTGTTGAATGATGCGTTCAGGTGTCTGTAACTCTGTGTTTCCAGGAGGTGTTGAATGATGCATTCAGGTGTCTGTAACTGTGTTTCCAGGAGGTGTTGAATGATGCGTTCAGGTGTCTGTAACTCTGTGTGTTTCTGTTTCTGTCTGGTGATGCAGTAGGTTTTGAATGATGCATTCAGGTGTCCCTTCGTGTCTGTAAATGTGTGTTTCTGTCTCTGTCTGGTGATGTAGGAGGTGTTGAATGATGCGTTCAGGTGTCTGTAACTCTGTGTTTCCAGGAGGTGTTGAATGATACGTTCAGGTGTCTGTAACTCTGTGTTTCCAGGAGGTGTTGAATGATGCATTCGGCTGTCTGTAACTGTGTTTCTGTCTGGTGATGCGTTCAGGTGTCTTTAACTCTGTGGATGTGTTGAATGATGCGTTCAGGTGTCTGTAACTCTGTGTTTCCAGGAGGTGTTGAATGAGGCGTTCAGGTGTCTGTATCTCTGTGTTTCTGTCTGGTGATTCATTCAGGTGTCTGTATCTCTGTGTTTCTTCTTTCTGGTGATGCATTCAGGTGTCTGTAACTCTGTGTTTCTTCTTTCTGGTGATGCATTCAGGTGTCTGTAACTCTGTGTTTCAGGAGGTGCTGAAGCAGCTGCAGAGTAAACTGGAGCAGGAGGCGGGAACTCTGGCCTCGTCGGGACGGAGCGATGTGCTGCACCAACTCAAAGGTCCCAATCACTGATTTACACTGGCCTAGGGGGGAGGGGGTGGGGGAGGGAGGGAGGGAGGGAGGGAAGGAAGGGGGTAGGGGGGGGGGGGGGAAGGAAGGGGGAGGGAAGGAAGGGGGGGATGGAGGGAGGTTCTAAAAAGTGTCAAAAATATCGTCAAATGAGGCTTAAAAAATTACTTTAATGGGTCTGAAAGTCTGAAACATCCCAGAAATGCTTTTACACTTAAAAACAAAAAAAGGAGGGAGGGAGGAAGGAAGGAAGGAAGGAAGGAAGGAAGGAAGGAAGGAAGGAAGGAAGGAAGGGAGGAAGGGAGGGAGGGAAGGAGGGAGGAAGGGAAGAGGGAAGGAACGGAGAAGGCAAGGGAGGGAGGGAGGGAGGGAGGAAGGAAGGAAGGAAGGAAGGAAGGAAGGGAGGGAGGGAGGGAGGAAGGGAGGGAAGGAGGGAGGGAGGGAGGGAGAGAGGGAAGGAAGGAGGGGGAGGGAGGAGGGAGGGAGGGAGGGAAGGAGAGAGAGAGAGAGAGAGAGACGGAGGAAGGGAAGGAAGGAAGGAAGGAAGGAAGGAAGGAAGGAAGGAAGGAAGGAAGGGAGGGAGGGAGGGAGGAAGGAAGGGAGGAAGGAAGGAACGGAGGAGGGAAGGGCGGGATGGAGGGAGGAAGGGAGGGAGGAAGCGAGGGAGGAAGGAAGGAAGGAAGGTAGTAGTTCTGGTTCTGGACTAATGGATGTCAGCGTGAGCGTCTGCTGGGACCGATCGTTAATGAAGCGACCTGATTGGCTGCAGCTGCCTCGTTAGGACTCGTCCAATTAAACAGTTAATTTATTCGTCAGTTTATCTGGAATTAGATTTCCTTTAATTTGGTTTAAGTGCAGCAGCTGATGATGAGATTACAGGAATTACTCTGATTGTGTTTGTCAGAGGGAGTGATAAGAGAGGGAGGGAGAGAGGAAGGAAAGGAAAGGAAGGAGAGGAGAGGAAAGGAGAGGAGAGGAGAGGAGAGGAAAGGAAGGGGAGGGAGGGAGAGAGGAAGGAAAGGAAAGAGAGAGGAGAGGAGAGGAGAGGAGAGGAGAGGAAGGAAAGGAAGGAGAGGAGAGGAAGGGGAGGGAGGGAGAGAGGAAGGAAAGAAAGGAGAGGAGAGGAGCTGACTAACTACTGTAGTATATTATGGGATGTTTCCACAGAGCTCCACATGGACCTGACTAACTACTGTAGTATATTATGGGATGTTTCCTCTCTCAGAGCTCCACATGGACCTGACTAACTACTGTAGTATATTTTGGGATGTTTCCATAGAGCTCCACATGAACCTGACTAACTACTGTAGTATATTATGGGATGTTTCCATAGAGCTCCACATGGACCTGACTAACTACTGTATTATATTATGGGATGTTTCCACAGAGCTCCACATGGACCTGACTAACTACTGTAGTATATTATGGGATGTTTCCTCTCTCAGAGCTCCACATGGACCTGACTAACTACTGTAGTATATTATGGGATGTTTCCATAGAGCTCCACATGGACCTGACTAACTACTGTAGTATATTATGGGATGTTTCCACAGCGCTCCACATGGACCTGACTAACTACTGTAGTATATTATGGGATGCTTCCTCTCTCAGAGCTCCACATGGACCTGACTAACTACTGTAGTATATTTTGGGATGTTTCCATAGAGCTCCACATGGACCTGACTAACTACTGTAGTATATTTTGGGATGTTTCCATAGAGCTCCACATGGACCTGACTAACTACTGTAGTATATTATGGGATGTTTCCATAGAGCTTCACATGGACCTGACTAACTACTGTAGTATATTATGGGATGTTCTCTCAGAGCTCCACATGGACCTTACTAACTACTGTAGTATATTATGGGATGTTCTCTCAGAGCTCCACATGGACCTTACTAACTACTGTAGTATATTATGGGATGTTTCCATAGAACTCCACATGGACCTGACTAACTACTGTAGTATATTATGGGATGTTTCCATAGAGCTCCACATGGACCTGACTAACTACTGTAGTATTTTATGGGATGTTTCCATAGAGCTCCACATGGACCTGACTAACTACTGTAGTATATTATGGGATGTTTCCATAGAGCTCCACATGGACCTGACTAACTACTGTAGTATTTTATGGGATGTTTCCATAGAGCTCCACATGGACCTGACTAACTACTGTAGTATATTATGGGATGTTTCCATAGAGCTCCACATGAACCTGACTAACTACTGTAGTATATTATGGGATGTTTCCACAGAGCTCCACATGGACTTGACTAACTACTGTAGTATATTATGGGATGTTTCCACAGAGCTCCACATGGACTTGACTAACTACTGTAGTATATTATGGGATGTTCTCTCAGAGCTCCACATGGACCTTACTAACTACTGTAGTATATTATGGGATGTTTCCATAGAACTCCACATGGACCTGACTAACTACTGTAGTATATTATGGGATGTTTCCATAGAGCTCCACATGGACCTGACTAACTACTGTAGTATTTTATGGGATGTTTCCATAGAGCTCCACATGGACCTGACTAACTACTGTAGTATATTATGGGATGTTTCCATAGAGCTCCACATGGACCTGACTAACTACTGTAGTATTTTATGGGATGTTTCCATAGAGCTCCACATGGACCTGACTAACTACTGTAGTATATTATGGGATGTTTCCATAGAGCTCCACATGGACCTGACTAACTACTACGAACTGAAGCATCAGCCTCACAACCTGCGGCTGCTGGCAGACGGCCTGGGGGGGGCGGAGCCTCCCAGCAGAGCTCCGTCCCGTCTGAGCTCGGCGTCCGGGGCCGAGGCCGCCGCGGCCTCCGCCATGATGCCGCATCACTTCCTGGACGGAGCGCCGCCTAAAACAGCTGTGATCAGCGGAGCGGACGGACGGATGAGCGACCATCACCAGGAGGAACTGTACAAAGAGAGGTGGGATATATAGGCCTATTATTATTATTATTATTATTATTATTATTATTATTATTATTATTGTTATTGTTATTTATATTATTATTATTATTATTATTATTGTTATTGTTATTGTTATTTATATTATTATTATTATTTATATTATTATTATCATTATTATTATTATTTATATTATTATATTATTATTATTTTATTTTATTATTATCATTATCATTATCATTATTATTATTTATTTTATTTATATTTTTATTATTTTTATAATTATTATTTAGTGTCTGAGACTTTTATGAGAGGGTTAATCATTAGGAAGGAGAAAGAAGAGAGGAAGGGGCGGAAGGAAGGAAGGGAGAGAGGAAAGGGAAGGAAGGAACGAAGGAACGAAGGATGGAAGGAAGGAAGGAAGGAAGGAAAGGGAAGGAAGGAAGACAGGAAAAGGAAGGAAAGAAGGAAGGAAGGAAGAAAGGGAGGTAGGGAGAGAGGAAATGGAAAGAAGGAAGGGAGGGAGAGAGAGAGGAAAGGGAAGGAAGGAAGGGAGGAAGGAAGGAAGCGAGAGAGAAAGGGAAGGAAGGGAATAAGGACATAAGGAAAAGAAGTAATGAAAGGTTTATTACTCTAAGTGTCTGACAACATTATGGGATGGATCCCTACGGAGATAGACCTTTTTGTTAAAGAGTAAGATCCTTTTAGTTCAACATGAAACAATAATCAGGACTTTTAGTGTGTATATAGCCAGCATATCTCCACCAGACTTCATGTAAATAATCAGGTTTTTTACCTTGTATAGAGCCAGCATATCTCCACCAGACTCAATGTAAATAATCAGGACTTTTAGTGTCTATAGAGCCAGCATATTTCCACATGTAAATCACCACTCTGGTTTGGTTGAAATAAACCCTTAATTCACCCATTTACATGTGGAGATATGCTGGCTCTATACACGCTAAAAGTCCTGATTATTTACATGGAGTGTGGTGGAGTTTGGTGATGGTGATTTCGGGGCTGTTTGATGTTAAACTAAATGGATCTTACTCTTTAACTAAAAGGTCTATCTCTGTAGGGATCCATCCCATAATGTTGTCAGACACTTACAATAATAATCTGAGTCTGTCAGCAGCAACAACAGAACCTTTAGTGGACTCTAACTGCTGCTAAACATTAGTCCTGTAGGGTTACATTACAGCTCGGTTCACTGCTCCCGGTTACCGGCTACCTCCCCGATATGTTTAGATATGTAGTGTGTTATTGGCGTTAACGTGTGTGTGGCTGTCTGCAGGAACCTGTTGCTCGGGGAGATCGACCG
>NC_041339.1:37177816-37185316 GCF_004354835.1 Perca flavescens | reverse complement strand
AGGTCAGATAACAGGCGACTGGGGGGGACGAAATGGAAACATTAGTCATTAAAAAAGCCAAGTCATTTTATAGTGTTGTTGTAAGTCATGACGGTGGATGGTACTTGTTTTGATGATGAAGTATTAGATTGCGATTGCCAATCAGCTTTGGATGTTGAGAAAATGCAGATAAATGATAGTCAAGTCATTTTATTTGTATATCACATTTAAACGATCAACAGTTGACCCAAAGTGCTTTACAGGTAGAGCAGGGAAGGCAGAAACAGTACGCCTTAAAGATACATAATCACGTGATCAAGGTACCATGAATGTAGTTAGGCAAAGGTAGGATTAAATAATGTAACATAGAATAAAACATGTGTGTGCTCATTGTAGATTCTCACTGAAGGCATCAAAACTATGAATGAACACATATGGAATTATGTACTTAACAAAAAAGTGTGAAATAACTGAAAACATGTCTTATATTTTAGATTCTTCAAAGTAGCCAACCTTTGCTTTTTTTGATAACTCTGCAAACCCTTGGTGTTCTCTCAATGAGCTTCATGAGGTAGTCACCTGAAATGGTTTTACCTTCACAGGTGTGCTTTGTCAGGGTTAATTAGTGGAATTTTTTCCCTTATTTAATAAAAAAGCAAAGGGTGGCTACTTTGAAGAATCTAAAATATAAGACATGTTTTCAGTTATTTCACACTTTTTTGTTAAGTACATAATTCCATATGTGTTCATTCATAGTTTTGATGCTTTCAGTGAGAATCTACAATGTAAATAGTCATGAAAATAAAAAGGAAACGCATTGAATGAGAAGGTCCAAACTTTTGGCCTGTACTGTACGTCTGTGAAAGTAAAAGTTGTGTGGTCGACAGGAAGACAGCCCCAGGGTTAACTGGCCCAGTCTGTAAACATGAGAACAGTGTCCTGTCTAATATGTGAAGCAGATATTTAGGAACTTACAGTTCTTCACCGTCCACGAGATTCCTCCTGGCCGTCGCCTGCAGGAACAGAAATTACATCATACAGGATGTACCAGGAAACAAGGGCCTAATGTTGGGTCCCCCCATCCCCCATTTAAATTACACCTATGAATGGACAACACATTCTCACTCCTATCACGTAAAATACTAGCGATCGATCGATAGGGACTTTTTTAGTGCCGATGCCGACACCGATTTCTTTTCATCAGCCTTAGCCGATGACCGATAACGGGCTGCCGATTATCTTGAGCCGATATTTTGGAGCCGATACTTCTTTTGTTCCCTCAATTATCTAACCTGACTCCGCCAGATGGATCGCTTCGCATTTGCTCAGCATATCCATCTGGGAACTTTCCGTTGGAGAACTTTTGGGAAGGGGGTGAAAGTCTTGGTTAGCTGATTGGATGAACCATCTGTATATCACCTATAGTTGGTGATAGACGGGCCAAATCAACCAATCAGATCAACGAAGCGTATGAAAATACAACCATGAGCCAGGCTATCCTTGCTGCTGCTGCAGGCAAAGCATAGCTCGTTAGCTCAGCATGCTAGCAACATGTCGGTAAAGAAGATTTGCCGTTTGTGTAACGAGAATTTAGGAATAAAAGGCACAATTTCAGGTTCCCGGTGCATATTCCAAAAGAAGGATCCAAGAGGAAAAAAGCGAGCGAGCGGCTAACAGAATTGGCTACCGCTGTCTGGAAATGCTGGTTAGCTGATTGGATAAACCATCTGTCTATCACCACCTAAACCCGCCTCAAAACCAACGCTGATTTGTCGGTCGTTTGGCGAACGGCTCCAAATTTTCTCTATCTCAAGATGCCAGACTGATGTGGGAGGAAAACTGGAGCTCGCCAGATCAGGACGGTCTCACCAGGCTAGTCAATTTACATCATAAAAATGTACAACCTGCATATGGTTAACTGTGCACAACACAGCCTTGATGATGCATTGCTTGCTGACATATTACAAGGTCATCACAACATGTACTTTGTCAACACACACCTGAAAAGTAGCCATTGAAATAAGTAGCCATTGATTCTTCAAAGTAGCCCCCCTTTGCTTTTTTTGATAACTCTGCAAACCCTTGGTGTTCTCTCAATGAGCTTCATGAGGTAGTCACCTGAAATGGTTTTACCTTCACAGGTGTGCTTTGTCAGGGTTCATTAGTGGAATTATTTCCCTTATTAATAAAAAAGCAAAGGGTGGCTACTTTGAAGAATCTAAAATATAAGACATGTTTTCAGTTATTTTACACTTTTTTGTTAGGTACATAATTCCATATGTGTTCATTCATAGTTTTGATGCCTTCAGTGAGAATCTACAATGTAAATAGTCATGAAAATAAAAAGGAAACAAATTTGAATGAGAAGGTGTGTCCAAACTTTTGGCCTGTACTGTATATCTTAGCAGAAAGTTGAAAAATGTTGCGTTTACTTCACACAAGAGCAGCCATTTTTTAAGAAAACGTGACTTACCTCTCATCGTCTTGGTCTGAGTCTCTCAGCCTGAAGAGATTGATCTCAGAAGACAACGGCTGCAGAAGAAGAGTCTCTGATGGCTTTTCTTCTTCTTCTTGTTCTGCTTCTTCTTTGTTCATCCTCTCGTCGTCTCCTGACTCGCTCGACTCTTCACTCTCACATCTCTGCTCAGCTGTAGAGTTAAAGGACAATTATGGCATAAAACGGACCTATGGGTTAATAACATATGTGTACAGGGTCGACCGTTCTCTTTTCATGCTAACTTAATGCTAATCTCTAGCTTGAAACAAGCTACTGCAAACCTGGTGGTTAGCTGCTAACGCTAGCCTTCAGGGCAGAGGGTTAATCTCTATTTCTACACCAATAAAATGCCCAAAATATCACCACACTTCCACGATAGCATCATAAGGGTCCCTACACTACATGCAAACCGAAGCATTGAGACCTTTGTAAGTGTACAGACAGTTTATTAAAAAGATAGATTATAAAGACAGTAGCGTTCACGTTTAGATGCAGCCGCTGTCTTAGGAAAAACAGTCACGACCAGTCGAATTCGTCATTCGTCGAACGACGAATGTCATGCAGCCAGTAGCCCGGTAACATAGCTCAAACATGAAGTTCGTGGTTCAAACTAGAGATGTTCCGATACTGCCTTAAACGCTGGTATCGTTATCGGGAAGTACTGGAGTTTATGCACCGATCCGATACCACGTAATAAAGCCCTGAAGAAAATCTACGTTAAAGTAGTTTATTTATGATCTTTCTCCGTTATAACTGAAAGTTCTGCAACATTCATTGTTTGTGTTTGTTCATGTTTTACAAAGAGTTTAACCTGAGAAATCATATCACATCCATACAGAGATAGTAGTATACAGCTGTTAAAACATAATAAAATATATGACACAATGGCATCGGATCGGTACTCGGTATCGGCCGATACGCAAGTTCAGGTATCGGAATCGGTATCGGGAAGCAAAAAAATGGTATCGGACCATCTCTAGTTCAAACACAACCAAGGCGATTCTGCACGTTTATAATATTACCTTGGGTTGAGTTACAGAAGCTTAAGTAACAAGAGATTAGACTGATCTTCAACTTTAGACACGAGTGATTTAGGAGAAAGGCTTAAAAAAATGTAGCCTCGTGAGACCGTCCTGATCTCCAAATTCTGTTAGCTGCTCGCTAATGCTTTTCCCTCTTGGATCCTTCTTTTGGAATATGGACCAGGAACCTGAAATGGGGTCTTTTATTCTTTTATTCCTAAATTCTCGTTACACAAACGGCAAATCTCCTTCACCGACATGTTGCTAGCTTACTGAGCTAACGAGCTATGCTTTGCCTGCAGTAGGGATTAGCCTGGCCTGTGGTTGTATTTTCATACGCTTCGTTGATCTGATTGGTTGATTTGGCCCGTCATAGACCATCTGTCTATCACCAACTATAGGTGGTGATAGACAGATGGTTTACCCAATCAGCTAACCAGGATTTTTGCCCCTTCCTAAAAGTTCTCCAACTGAAAGTTCCCAGATGGATATGCATTACACGATGGCAGAGCTAACGTACCCGATGCTGCAGTGGTGAAGTCTGGTACGTGTACCCCTAGGGGTACTTTCGAGTACTGCAGGGGGTACGTGAATGTTTTGCAAAAATGCTAATTTAAAAATATGTCATGCATAATTCCTAAAATAATAATCCTATAATAATGAATGAATTAAGTGATGGATTCTTAACATTTGAAATGTAACATTTAAATATTTTTCTTTTAAAAAAGGCTGTTGTTTAGTGAATCTATCACTGCTGGTGCTGTATTGTAGCTATATATATAGACTTTTATTTATTAAAAAATGTTTTGCGCTGGCTTAAAAAAAGCACTTCAAAAGGGGGTACAATATTGAAAAAAAAGTTAGAGAAACACTGACGAAGACTACACGACTGCGATGCTGTGACAAAAAGTTGTTCAAATCTCTGACGGATAATCTGGTAAAGTTTTTTACGGTGAAAAAGATTGATCTTACCTGCCCGTGGTGTAGGAATCATCTCCCCACCGTGGTGTGATTCAGAGAGACTTGTAGTTTCAGCTACTTCCACTTCTTTCATCCCGTCTTCCAGGTTGTTTTTGAGTTTCTCGGCATCAACTGTCTCCTCGTTTTGCTCCGAGATGTTTCCTTTAAAACCAGCAAACTGGCTGGTCTCTGAGAATATCTTTTTAACTTCCACATCGCTCTCTACTTTCTGAGAAGTCTTTCTGAACAGACTTTGTAAAAAGTGTTCGTCGGATCTTTCAGCTTTTATTTTGAAGGCGTCTGATGAGTCTTCCTTCGCCGTGGCGCCCTTGTTGTCTCGCTCCTTTGAAGAAGCTTTTATTTTGAAGGCGTCTGATAGGTCTTCCTTCTTCGTGGCGCCCTTGTTGTCTCGCTCTTTTGAAGAAGTTTTTATTTTGAAGGCGTCTGATGAGTCTTCCTTCGTTTGCTCGCTCGTCTCTGAGATTATCTTTTCAATATTAGGACAGCTCTCTACTTTCTGAGAAGTCTTTCTGAACAGACTCTGTAAAAAGGGTTTGTCGGTTCTTTCAGCTTTTATTTTGAAGGAGTCTTCCTTCTTCGTGGCGCCCTTGTTGTCTCGCTCCTTTGAAGGACTGAGCCTGAAGGCGTTTGAAGAAGCTTTTATTTTGAAGGTGTCTGGTGAGTCTTCCTTCGCCGTGATGCCCTTGTGGTCTCCCTCCTTTGAAGAAGCTTTTATTTTGAAGGCGTCTGATCGGTCTTCCTTTGCCGTGGCGCCCTTGTAGTCTCCCTCCTTCGAAGGACCGAGTCTGAAGACATTCGAGATGTCCTTAAAGTTAAGAAAGCTCAGATGGTTGATCGTTTCCTCACTATTTTGAGTTTCAGAGAGATTTGAAGTTTCACTTACTTCCACTTCATTCAGGTTGTTGAGTTTCTCGGTGTCGACTGTCTCTTCGTTTTTCTCCGAGACGTTTCCTTTAAAACCAGCGTCTATTTCTTCCTTCGTTTGCTGCCTGGTCTCTGAGATTATCTTTTTAATTTCTGGAAAGCTCTCTACTTTCTGAGAAGTCTTTCTGAACAGACTTTGTAAAAAGTGTTCGTTGTTTCTTTCAGCTTTTATTTTGAAGGTGTCTGATGGGTCTTCCTTCGCCGTGATGCCCTTGACTCGCTCCTTCGAAGAAGCTTTTATTTTGAAGGCGTCTGATGAATCTTCCTTCACCGTGACGCCGTTGTTGTCTCGCTCCTTTGAAGAAGCTTTTATTTTGAAGGCGTCTGATGATTCTTCCTTCACCGTGGCGCCCTTTTGGTCTCCCTCCTTTGAAGAAACTTTTATTTTGAAGGCTCCTGATGATTCTTCCTTCACCGTGGCGCCCTTTTGGTCTCCCTCCTTTGAAGAAGCTTTTATTTTGAAGGCGTCTGACGGGTCTTCCTTTGTTTGCTTGCTCGTCTCTGAGATTATCTTTGTATCTTCCACACCGTTCTCCGCTTTCTGAGAAGTCTTTCTGAACAGACTTTGTAAAAAGGGTTCGTTGGTTCTTTCAGCTTTTATTTTGAAGGCGTCTGATGAGTCTTCCTTCCCCATGGCGCCCTTGTTGTCTCGCGCCTTTGAAGAAGCTTTTATTTTGAAGGCGTCTGATGAGTCTTCCTTCGTTTGCTGGCTCGTCTCTGAGATTATCTTTTTAATTTCTGGAGCGCTCTCTACTTTCTGAGAAGTCTTTCTGAACAGACTCTGTAAAAAGGGTTCGTCGGATCTTTCAGCTTTTATTTTGAAGGCGTCTGATGAGTCTTCCTTCGCCGTGGCGCCCTTGTTGTCTCGCTCCATCAAAGGAGCGAGTCTGAAGACGTTCGAGACGTCTTTAAAGTTAAGAAAGCTCAGACGGTTGATCGTTTCCTCACCGTGTTGTGTTTCAGAGAGACTTGTAGTTTCAGCTTCTTCCACTTCAGTCATTACTTCTTTCAAGTTGTCGTTGATTTTCTCTGCGTCGATTGTCTCTTCGTTTTTCTCCGAGACGTTGCCTTTAAAACCAGCGTGCATTTCTTCTTTCATTTCCTCGCTCGTCTCTGAGATTATCTTTTTAATTTCTGGAAAGCTCTCTACCTTCTGAGAAGTCTTTCTGAACAGACTTTGTAAAAAGTGTTCGTTGTTTCTTTCAGCTTTTATTTTGAAGGTGTCTGATGGGTCTTCCTTCGCCGTGATGCCCTTGACTCGCTCCTTCGAAGAAGCTTTTATTTTGAAGGCGTCTGATGAATCTTCCTTCACCGTGACGCCGTTGTTGTCTCGCTCCTTTGAAGAAGCTTTTATTTTGAAGGCGTCTGATGAGTCTCCCTCCAGTGACGGACTGAGCCTGGAAGTGTCTGAAGAAGCTTTTATTTTGAAGGCTTCTGATGATTCTTCCTTCACCGTGGCGCCCTTTTGGTCTCCCTCCTTTGAAGAAACTTTTATTTTGAAGGCTCCTGATGATTCTTCCTTCACCGTGGCGCCCTTGTGGTCTCCCTCCTTTGAAGAAACTTTTATTTTGAAGGCGTCTGATGAGTCTCCCTCCAGTGACGGACTGAGCCTGGAAGTGTCTGAAGAAGCTTTTATTTTGAAGGCTTCTGATGATTCTTCCTTCACCGTGGCGCCCTTTTGGTCTCCCTCCTTTGAAGAAACTTTTATTTTGAAGGCGTCTGATGATTCTTCCTTCACCGTGGCGCCCTTGTGGTCTCCCTCCTTTGAAGAAACTTTTATTTTGAAGGCGTCTGATGATTCTTCCTTCACCGTGGCGCACTTGTGGTCTCCCTCCTTTGACGAAGCTTTTATTTTGAAGGCGTCTGATGACGAACCGAGTCTGAAGACATTCGAGAAGTTAAGAAAGCTCAGCCGGTTGATCGGTTTCTCTGCCGATTGGCTGCTCTTCGGATCCGTGGACTGGAAGGCCCTCGCCACAACCACTTCGAACCGACTCGAGTCACCTTTCACGAGGTCGTGCGAGCTCGCCGCCTGATCCGATTGGTCGGCATCTTTGTCCCTGAACATCTTCAACAAGTCTTCCTTGAACTGTCTCA
>NC_041339.1:37125316-37167816 GCF_004354835.1 Perca flavescens | reverse complement strand
GGTTTAATAAAGGGTTAATAAAGGGTTTAATGAAGGGTTATTAAAGGCTTTAATAAAGGGTTAATAGAGGGTTTAATACACGGTTTAATAAGGTTTAATAAGGGTTAATAAAGGGTTTAATAAAGGGTTAATAAAGGGTTAATAAGGGGTTATTAAAGGCTTTGATAAAGGGTTTAATAAAGGGTTAACAAAGGTTCAATACCGAGAGACATCATGGCTGTCCACAGATTTTAGATAATTTCGCAAGTAATTTTGACAGTGTGCCTATTACTTGATTCACATCCGAATAACACTAGCTAAGTATTAATAGCATTAGCTGTAGTGATGTACATAGGTCACACTGTCACTGAGAGACAGACAGAGAGAGAGAGAGAGAGAGAGAGAGAGAGAGAGAGAGAGAGTGAGAGGGAGAGAGAGAGAATTCAATTGTTTAACAGTAGCAATAGGGAATGGATGGATGGGCTTACAGGACACCACAAATGCATACAGGTCAAGACCAGAGTACAGTGTAGTACCACTTACCGCTTCTTTTGACTTTTTATTTCTCACAATGTCCACACACACACACATACAACAAAATGGTATGCTGCTCTATTATCTCAGCTTATATATATATCTCTATATATATAAATGTTTGACCTGTACTGTATATACAGGTCAAAAGTTTGGACACACCTTCTCATTCAATGCGTTTCCTTTTTATTTTCATGACTATTTACATTGTAGATTCTCACTGAAGGCCTCAAAACTATGAATGAACACATATGGAATTATGTACTTAACAAAAAAGTGTGAAATAACTGAAAACTTGTCTTATATTTTAGATTCCTCAAAGTAGCCACCCTTTGCTTTTTTTGATAACTCTGCAAACCCTTGGTGTTCTCTCAATGAGCTTCATGAGGTAGTCACCTGAAATGGTTTTACCTTCACAGGTGTGCTTTGTCAGGGTTCATTAGTGGAATTATTTCCCTTATTAATAAAAAAGCAAAGGGTGGCTACTTTGAAGAATCTAAAATATAAGACATGTTTTCAGTTATTTCACACTTTTTGGTTAAGTACATAATTCCATATGTGTTCATTCATAGTTTTGATGCCTTCAGTGAGAATCTACAATGTAAATAGTCATGAAAATAAAAAGGAAACGTTTGGCCTCGACTGTATATATATATATATATATATATATATATATATATATATATATATATATATATATATATATATATGTATGTATGTATGTATATATCGGATAGTATCGGATTGAGACTTATCGTATCAGCAGATATTTAATATTGCAAAAATCTGATCGGGATCAGGGGCCATAAAAGGTGATCTGGACTTCTCCCTAAATGTCCCGTGTGTGTCCTCTGGGCCTCCTTGCAGGTGGAGATGGTGTTCTGGCTGCTCTCCATGCTCGCTAACCGGGACAAGGACGAGATGTCCCGCACCCTGCTGGCCCTGTCCAGCTCTCAGGACAGCTGCATCGCCATGAGGAAGTCTGGCTGCGTCCCCCTGCTGGTCCAGATCCTCCACGAAGCTCCGGGCGCCAGCGCCGGCAACGCCGGTGGACCGGCGGCGGGCGAGACCACGACCACGACGGGCTGCAGCCGAGAAGCCAAATCCAGAGCCAGCGCGGCACTGCACAACATCATCTACTCGCAGCAGGACGAGGGCCAGGCCCGGAGAGAGATGAGGGTGCTGCACATGCTGGAGCAAGTCCGCACGTACTGCGACAGCGGCTGGGACTGGATGGAGAGCCACGCTGGGACCCCCGGAGGAACCAGAACCACCGGTCAGTGGGCGTGGGGGTGTGTGTGTCTGCTCTATTATCTCGGCATATATGTATATATACTATATATATATATATATATATATATATATATATATATATATATATATATATATATATATATATATATATATATATATATAGTATCGGATCGGGACTTCTTATAAGCAGATATTTAATATATTCCCAGGAAAATCTATACATTTTTCAATGCTTTTTTCAAAAAAATGTATGTTTTTTTTGTTATGTTTTTTTACCAGACTCCATGTAAATAATCAGGACTTTTAGCGTGTATAGATCCAGCATATCTCCACCAGACTCCATGTAAATAATCAGGACTTTTAGCATGTATAGAGCCAGCATATCTCCACCAGACTCCATGTAAATAATCAGGACTTTTAGCGTGTATAGAGCCAGCATATCTCCACCAGACTCCATGTAAATAATCAGGACTTTTAGCGTGTATAGAGCCAGCATATCTCCACCAGACTCCATGTAAATAATCAGGACTTTTAGCGTGTATAGAGCCAGCATATCTCCACCAGACTCCATGTAAATAATCAGGACTTTTAGCGTGTATAGAGCCAGCATATCTCCACATGTAAATGGGTGGATTAAGGGTTTATTTCAACCAAACCAGAGTGGTGATTGTTGGAAAAGTGGAAAGATGAACCAAGACGGCTTTTGGTAGTTTTATTTAGTTTCTATCCACCTTGAATGAAGTGTGATTTACCATGATAAAAGTCCTGATTATTTACATGGAGTCTGGTGTAGTTTGGTGATGGTGATTTCGGGGCTGTTTCATGTTAAACTAAAAGGATCTTACTCTTTAACTAAAAGGTCTATCTCTGTAGGGATCCATCCCATAATGTTGTCAGATGCTTAGAATAATAATCTGAGTCTGTCAGCAGCAACAACAGAACTTTTAGTTTTTGAATGCAGGGCTCTAACTTGTAACGGAGTATTTCTTCACGTTTATATTACTACTTTGACCACCTGTCTTCCTCTCTGCAGACATCCCTGAACCTGTGGACCCTCAGATCTGTCAGGCCATGTGCGCCATCATGAAGCTTTCCTTCGAAGAAGAGTACCGACGCGCCATGAACGAACTAGGTTGGTGAAAGCCCTGCAGCCCGGTATCCTACCTACTGTCACCGACACATTGGGCTGAGAGTCTGTACTATACTAGGACTTTTTAGGACTTTTTCAACATACTATACTATGACCTTATTACTTTTTCAACATGCTATATTATGACTTTTTCGACATACTATACTATGACTTTTTAGGCCTTTTTTCAACATACTATACTATGACTTTTTATGACTTTTTCGACATACTATACTATGACTTTTTTATTACTCTTCGAGATACTATATTATGACTTTTTAGACATACTATACTATGACTTTTTTCAATATACTATACTATGACTTTTTTCAATATACTATACTATGACTTTTTTCAACATGCTATACTATGACTTTTTTATCACTTTTTTCGACATACTATTCAATGAGGATGCGTTTGTCTGAGAGTCTGTTGTGTCCTCCCTAACTTCGGGACATGTTTGTCTGAGAGTCTGTTGTCTCCTCCCTAACTTCGGGACATGTTTGTCTGAGAGTCTGTTGTGTCCTCCCTAACTTCGGGACATGTTTGTCTGAGAGTCTGTTGTGTCCTCCCTAACTTTGGGACATGTTTGTCTGAGAGTCTGTTGTGTCCTAACTTTGGGACATGTTTGTCTGAGAGTCCTCCCCTAACTTTGGGACATGTTTGTCTGAGAGTCTGTGTCCTCCCTAACGGGACATGTTTGTCCTCCCCTAACTTTGGGACATGTTTGTCTGAGAGTCTGTTGTCTCCTCCCTAACCCGGGACATGTTTGTCTGAGAGTCTGTTGTGTCCTCCCTAACTTTGGGACATGTTTGTCTGAGAGTCTGTTGTGTCCTCCTCCCTAACTTTGGGACATGTTTGTCTGAGAGTCTGTTGTGTCCTCCCTAACTTTGGGACATGTTTGTCTGAGAGTCTGTTGTGTCCTCCTCCTTCGGGACATGTTTGTCTGAGAGTCTGTTGTCTCCTCCCTAACTTCGGGACATGTTTGTCTGAGAGTCTGTTGTGTCCTCCCCTAACCGGGACATGTTTGTCTGAGAGTCTGTTGTGTCCTCCTAACTTTGGGACATGTTTGTCTGAGAGTCTGTTGTGTCTTTGGGACATGTTTGTCTGAGAGTCTGTTGTGTCCTCCCTAACTTTGGGACATGTTTGTCTGAGAGTCTGTTGTGTCCTCCCCCTAACATGTTTGTCTGAGAGGGACATGTTTGTCTGAGAGTCTGTTGTGTCCTCCCTAACTTTGGGACATGTTTGTCTGAGAGTCTGTTGTGTCCTCCCTAACTTTGGGACATGTTTGTCTGAGAGTCTGTTGTGTCCTCCCTAACTTTGGGACATGTTTGTCTGAGAGTCTGTTGTGTCCTCCCTAACTTTGGGACATGTTTGTCTGAGAGTCTGTTGTGTCCTCCCTAACTTTGGGACATGTTTGTCTGAGAGTCTGAGAGTCTGTTGTCTCCTCCCTAACTTTGGGACATGTTTGTCTGAGAGTCTGTTGTGTCCTCCCTAACCGGGACATGTTTGTCTGAGAGTCTGTTGTCTCCTCCCTAACTTCGGGACATGTTTGTCTGAGAGTCTGTTGTGTCCTCCCTAACTTTGGGACATGTTTGTCTGAGAGTCTGTTGTGTCCTCCCTAACTAATGTTTGTTTGGGACATGTTTGTCTGAGAGTCTGTTGTGTCCTCCCTAACTTCGGGACATGTTTTTGTCTGTCCTCCTAAGACATGTTTGTTGAGAGTCTGTCCTCCTCCCTAACTTCGGGACATGTTTGTCTGAGAGTCTGTTGTGTCCTCCCTAACTTCGGGACATGTTTGTCTGAGAGTCTGTTGTCTCCTCCCTAACTTCGGGACATGTTTGTCTGAGAGTCTGTTGTGTCCTCCCTAACTTTGGGACATGTTTGTCTGAGAGTCTGTTGTGTCCTCCCTAACTTTGGGACATGTTTGTCTGAGAGTCTGTTGTGTCCTCCCTAACTTTGGGACATGTTTGTCTGAGAGTCTGTTTGTCCTCCTAACTTTGGGACCCTAACCCTGGGACATGTTTGTCTGAGAGTCTGTTGTGTCCTCCTAACTTTGGGACATGTTTGTCTGAGAGTCTGTTGTGTCCTCCCTAACTTCGGGACATGTTTGTCTGAGAGTCTGTTGTGTCCTCCTAACCCGGGACATGTTTGTCTGAGAGTCTAACCCGGGGACATGTTTGTCTGAGAGTCTGTTGTGTCCTCCTAACTTTGGGACATGTTTGTCTGAGAGTCTGTTGTGTCCTCCCTAACTTTGGGACATGTTTGTCTGAGAGTCTGTTGTGTCCTCCCTAACTTTGGGACATGTTTGTCTGAGAGTCTGTTGTCTCCTCCCCTAACTTGTTTGGGACATGTTTGTCTGAGAGTCTGTTGTGTCCTCCCTAACTTTGGGACATGTTTGTCTGAGAGTCTGTTGTGTCCTCCCTAACTTCGGGACATGTTTGTCTGAGAGTCTGTTGTGTCCTCCCTAACTTCGGGACATGTTTGTCTGAGAGTCTGTTGTGTCCTCCCTAACCCGGGACATGTTTGTCTGAGACTTTGGGACATGTTTGTCTGAGAGTCCTCCTCCCTAACTTTTGGGACATGTTTGTCTGAGAGTCTGTTGTGTCCTCCCTAACTTCGGGACATGTTTGTCTGAGAGTCTGTTGTCTCCTCCCTAACTTTGGGACATGTTTGTCTGAGAGTCTGTTGTGTCCTCCCTAACTTTGGGACATGTTTGTCTGAGAGTCTGTTGTGTCCTCCCTAACTTTGGGACATGTTTGTCTGAGAGTCTGTTGTCTCCTCCCTAACTTCGGGACATGTTTGTCTGAGAGTCTGTTGTGTCCTCCCTAACTTCGGGACATGTTTGTCTGAGAGTCTCTGTGGGACATGTTTGTCCTCCCTAACTTCGGGACATGTTTGTCTGAGAGTCTGTTGTGTCCTCCCTAACTTCGGGACATGTTTGTCTGAGAGTCTGTTGTGTCCTCCCTAACTTCGGGACATGTTTGTCTGAGAGTCTGTTGTGTCCTCCCTAACCCGGGACATGTTTGTCTGAGAGTCTGTTGTGTCCTCCCTAACTTTGGGACATGTTTGTCTGAGAGTCTGTCCTGTCCTCGGGACATGTTTGTCTGAGAGTAACTTTGGGACATGTTTGTCTGAGAGTCTGTTGTGTCCTCCTAACTTTGGGACATGTTTGTCTGAGAGTCTGTTGTGTCCTAACTTTGGGACATGTTTGTCTGAGAGTCTGTTGTGTCCTCCTAACTTTGGGACATGTTTGTCTGAGAGTCTGTTGTGTCCTCCCTAACTTTGGGACATGTTTGTCTGAGAGTCTGTTGTGTCCTCCCTAACTTTGGGACATGTTTGTCTGAGAGTCTGTTGTGTCCTCCCTAACTTTGGGACATGTTTGTCTGAGAGTCTGTTGTCTCCTCCCTAACTTCGGGACATGTTTGTCTGAGAGTCTGTTGTGTCCTCCCTAACTTCGGGACATGTTTGTCTGAGAGTCTGTTGTCTCCTCCCTAACTTCGGGACATGTTTGTCTGAGAGTCTGTTGTGTCCTCCCTAACTTTGGGACATGTTTGTCTGAGAGTCTGTTGTCTCCTACCTAACTTCGGGACATGTTTGTCTGAGAGTCTGTTGTGTCCTACCTAACTTCGGGACATGTTTGTCTGAGAGTCTGTTGTCCTCCTAACCTAAGTCTGTCGGGACATGTTTGTCTGAGAGTCTGTTGTCTTAACCCGGGACATGTTTGTCTGAGAGTCTGTTGTGTCCTCCCTAACTTTGGGACATGTTTGTCTGAGAGTCTGTTGTGTCCTCCCTAACTTTGGGACATGTTTGTCTGAGAGTCTGTTGTGTTTCCTTCCAGGCGGGCTGCAGGTGGTGGCCGATCTGATCCACCTGGATCAGGACATGTACGGCATGTTGAACGACCCCATCAACATGGCTCTGCGCCGCTACGCAGGGATGGCCGTCACTAACCTCACCTTCGGAGACGTCGTCAACAAGGTATTTATGTCCAAGATCCATTTTATTCAACATACAACATAGTATACTATGACTTTTTTTGACAAACTATACCAGGGGTGTCAAACTCAATTTTGATTTTTTCAAGGTCCACGCTGGAAATGATTATCACAATAAGGGCCAGACATGTTGAGTTTATTGACATGCTTTTATTTAGTAAAAAAAGAGTCAATTCACTTTGTATTATTGCATGTCTGATAAAGATTTCTCCCATACAGTTTGTTCGACATAAAACCCTAAAAAAGTCAGCAAAAAAAGTTTCTTAGCCATCGTAAGGCAAGGCAAGGCAATTTTATTTGTATAGCACAGTTCAGCAGCAATGCAATTCAAAGTACTTTATCGTAGAAAAAAAAAGTCATGAAAAACAAACATTACATTTCAAAAAGCAGCCGACTCACCACAACCTGTTTCACAGCCTGAATATTAAAAAACTCTCTGCTTCTCGGGCGAATTCTGAGTCTCAAAGTTGGCAAATTCTGCACGGCAGTGTCTCATAATTACAGTATCAAAAACAGTTTCCTCATTTTTTTGGGGTGGTGCTCAACTAGTCGGGCCAAAATGAGCTGTGAACCTAAATTGAAATGTGGGCCAGATCAAAATTTGCAAGTGGCCAGATTTGGCCCGCCTTGAATTTGACACACTATACTATGACTTTTAATGACTTTTTTCGACATACTATACTATGACTTTTAATGACTTTTTTCGACATACTATACTATGACTTTTTTTAGAACTTTTTTCGACATACTCTACTATGACTTTTTTTAGACTTTTTTCGACATTCTATACTGTGACGACATATTATATATAATATGTCTTTGTTATTAGTGACTCGGTGACAGAGAGGCCTTGGTGATTGACAGCAGCACTTTTTTAAGTCTTTATTGATTGACCAACAAACTGTCCCGTCTTTTTGACCTCCATGTGTTCTCCCTTCAGGCCACTCTGTGCTCTAAGAAGAGCTGTCTGCAGGCGCTGGTGGCCCAGCTGGCCTCCGATAGCGAGGAGCTGCATCAGGTGGTCTCCAGCATCCTGAGGAATCTGTCCTGGAGGGCCGACATCAACAGCAAGAAAGTCCTCCAAGACATCGGCTGTGTGTCTGCACTGATGACCTGCGCCCTACAGGCCACCAAGGTAACGCAATTCAAATTACTTTATTTGCTCCATGAAGGGCAATAAAGAGGCTCGAAGAGTAGCACATAAAAGATAAAACTTTGTCTGTTCACACAATATTTTATTGCATCGCCTTCTCCAATAATCAACAGATAGCATTAAAACCCCAAACACACACACAAAATATATGATTGTTATATGTTGTGAAGAGGACAGTTCACAGGCAAGGTATAAATAAATGAATACATGGTAATTCATCGCATAATGCTGTGCGTTGTAAGTACTAATGTAATAAAACATAATTTTTAACATACAGCCAAAAATCAACAAGAAATACAAATACATGAAATACCAGTGGCCGGTTGTTTAAGGGTTATTGTGAAGAAATAGAGTTGTACATAATAACAGGATGTGCTCTGTTGTGGATATGTGTCTTCATATTTTAGTAGCTAAATGGCTACTGCTACTACTATGGCTAATGTCTGTTAGTTTTGGCTAATTGGTTGTCTGAGACACAAACCAGTAGCCACTTAGCTTAGCATAAAGATGAAGCAGCTGCCTGGATCTGGAAAAAGTCATAGTATAGCATGTCGAAAAAAAGTACTAAAAAAAGTCATAGCATAGTATGTTGAAAAAGTCTTAAAAGTCATAGTATAGTATGTCGAAAAAAAGACCTAAAAAAGTCATAGTATAGTATGTCGAAAAAAAGTCCTAAAAAAGTCATTATATATATATATATATATATATATATATATATATATATATACACAGTACAGGTCAAACATTTGGACACACCTTCTCATTCAATGTGTTTCCTTTTTATTTTCATGACTATTTACATTGTAGATTCTCACTGAAGGCATCAAAACTATGAATGAACACATATGGAATTATGTACTTAACAAAAAGTGTGAAATAACTGAAAACATGTCTTATATTTTAGATTCTTCAAAGTAGCCACCCTTTGCTTTTTAATTATTGAGAGAACACCAAGGGTTTGCAGAGTTATCACAAAAAGCTTTTTGTGATAACTCTGCAAACCCTCTACAATGTAAATAGTCATGAAAATAAATAAAACAACTTTTGGCCTTGACTGTATATATATATATATATATATATAAAAGGTCACAGTAAAGTATGCTCAGTGAGTGTATGTTTTGTACGTTTGTAAACAAGCCTAATAAAACCTTTTTATTTATTTTTTTTGCTGTTTTTTCAGGAGTCTACGCTGAAGAGCCTCCTGAGCGCTCTGTGGAATCTGTCGGCTCACAGCATCGACAACAAGGTGGCCATCTGCTCGGTGGACGGCGCTCTGGGCTTCCTGGTCAGCACGCTGACGTACCGCTGTCAGACCAACTCGCTCGCCATCATCGAGAGCGGAGGAGGAATCCTCCGAAACGTCTCGAGTCTGGTCGCCACGCGGGAAGACTACAGGTTGGTTTCTGAGACACTGACTCGCATTAGCTAATAACAGACTGATGTCATGAAGTGGCGTGTGTGTGGTTGTGATATTTAAACAAATGATCCGTCAACGGCAAAATAAAAGCCTCTTTTTTACGAGAGCTGTCTGAGAGACCTCCGGTTTACAGAGGGGTGTCCGAGCGAGATTGTCCGAGAGACGAGCCAGAAGCCGGTTGTCGCGTTACTTTACGGAGCTTCTCAACTCCGAAAACTTTGAAACAAATTGTCAATTCAGCAACGATTTTAGGAAGATTGCCTATATTTGAACTCTAAGCAGTTAATTTCTCGCCTAAAACGTTGTCAGAAGTGAATTTAGTGATGAATAAGATGCCGAAAATGGATAGAATTGTCCCGTTGTTGGCCCATCTATGTACCCGCTATGGGTTGCTACTCCCTCTTATGACGTCATCACCCAGTTACTGTAAAAAACATGCTACCTTCACAGAAACCCCAATAAATGTTATTTTAACGTATTTTAACACTATTATTAAAATGTCTTTTGCTTTCTTACTTCACAGGCAAATCCTCAGGGACCACAACTGCCTCCATACTCTGCTGCAGCACCTGCGCTCCCACAGTCTGAACATAGTGAGCAACGCTTGCGGGACCCTCTGGAACCTTTCTGCCCGAAGTCCGAAAGACCAGGAGCTGCTG
This sequence comes from Perca flavescens, assembly GCF_004354835.1. NCBI lineage: Eukaryota > Metazoa > Chordata > Actinopteri > Perciformes > Percidae > Perca > Perca flavescens. The sequence continues at coordinate 37,157,693 of NC_041339.1, read as the reverse complement.
TGGGACCTCGGGGCGGTTAGCATGCTGCGCAACCTTATCCACTCCAAGCACAAGATGATAGCCATGGGCAGCGCCGCAGCTTTAAGGAACCTACTCACTAATCGACCCCTGAAATATAAGGACACTGCAGTCGTGTCCCCTGGCTCCTGCATGCCCTCTCTCTACATGAGGAAACAGAAGGCTCTGGAGGCGGAGCTGGATGCCAAACACCTAGCAGAGACTTTTGATACGCTTGAGAAACAGAGCCCCAAGCACCTGACCATCAACAAGCCACTACGGCACATTGAGAGCCTGGCAAAGGATTACGCGTCTGATTCTGGTTGTTTCGATGATGATGAGGCCCCTAACGTCTCCAGTAGCCTGGACACTGGGAGCTTCTCTATGCTGTCCATGTTCCTTACCAACTCTAACTTCCTGAACAACCAGCAGCGTAAGAGGGACAGTGAACCTGAGAGAGACGTGGACATGCCCCAGGTGGTCGAGAAGAGACACGCACCTCCTGACGATGTATCTGCTGCTGCAGAGAAGCTAGCTAAGAAGATCACCAACACGGTTGCCAAAATTGACAGGTTAGTGGAGGACATCACAATGCACACGTCCTCCGAGGACAGTTTCAGCCTCAGCTCTGAAGACCATTTGGCTGACTGGCCTTACGGACTGGATGAACTCAATGAAGCCCGCGCAAAATCATGCTCCCCCTGCCGTCTCTCTGAAACAAGCAGCTTGGCCCACAGGGAACGCCTCAATAGAGCCCACGCACTCTTGCGCCTCAAAACTGCCCATACAAGTGTATCAACAGACAGCCTAAACAGTGGAAGCACCAGTGATGGATACTGCGGCAGCAAAGACCAAATGCGACCTGCTCCAAAAACTCTATTGATGCAACAACGACCCAACCAGCTTGATCTTAAGGTGGCTCATCAAGATTACCTTAATGTAGGAACTGCTGTCCTGAATGAGACTAACCAGCAACATATCCCGGAGAGAGATTCTGTGGAAAACAATGATGTGACAGCTCTAGAGCTCAGCAGCACGGATGCAGAAAAGAACCAGGATCAACCTGCACAAACACCTGTCAGTGTATCCACTAAAGTCTCCTCTGACGTCAGCATGACTTCAATTAAACTGTCTCCGTCTTATCAACAGGTCCCGCTCATTCAGAGCGTGGCCAAATTTGGTGTAGCAAAGACAACCATCAATGTCCAGGCTGCCCAAGCAATGAGGAGACAAGCATGGGTACCTACTGTGATGACAGGGGGTAGTATGACAAAGTTTCCTCCAATGGCATCCGCCAGAAGCCCAACCATCGGGCCGATGGAGACGGTCCAGAAATACTCAGTGGAGAACACCCCGATTTGCTTCTCCCGCTGCAGTTCACTGTCCTCCCTCTCTTCTGGAGACGAAGCGCTGGATGAACAAAGTGAAAATGAGCTGGAGAGTGACTCGTCATTAGAAATAATAGAAGTGGAGGATGGAGAAGTGGTGAAGAGAGCTGAGGAGGATGAAACCTTGGAGGATCTGAGTGACAGTCAGCTGCTGATGACTGACTCAAAAACCTTCCCTAGCAAAGAGACCAATTCTGTCCAGATTCCCTGTCCTGCCAAAAAGGAAAAGGTGTTCCTAAGAGGAGCGTCGCCAGCCATACTTGAAGACCGATCTCCATCCAGTTCATCTGAGAACTACATCCACGAGACACCCTTGGTAATGAGTCGCTGTAGCTCAGTCAGTTCACTGGGCAGCTTTGAGTCTCCCTCTATTGCAAGCTCAATCCAAAGTGATCCATGCAGTGAGATGATTGATGGAACCATAAGCCCTAGTGATCTTCCCGACAGCCCAGGGCAAACCATGCCTCCTAGTCGAAGTAAAACTCCATGTTGTGTTGAACCAAATGGACCGGAAACACAGCCCACAGGAATAGCAGGCCAATGGGAAAGCAGCCTGCGCAAGTTCATGGAGATAGCCGACTGCAAAGAGAGGTTTAACTTTCCTCCTGACCTGGACACCATGATCTACTTCACTGTGGAAAAGCCCACTGAAAACTTCTCTTGTGCTTCGAGCTTAAGTGCTCTGCCTCTTCATGAACACTACATACAAAAAGATGTGGAGCTGAAATTGACCCCCCTACTTCAGCAAAATGACAAAAATCGTCATTTCCCTGACGAGGATGAGCAAGGATTCGACCACGGAGAGAGATATAGTGAAGGCAATTCAGACGATGACATAGAAATCTTAAAGGAATGCATCAACTCAGCAATGCCCTCCAAGTTCAGAAAAGTAAGACCTTCGCTGATGACCACTATCCCTCCTCACCTTCTCAATTCCCAGATCCGAAAGCCAATACATCTTCCCGTATACATGATGCTCCCCAATGGCAAAACCCAAATGTGTCCTGGGAGAAGAATTGTCATCCCGCAAAGGGACTTCAAATTGGATGATTCGTCGTTGACAGATTCTGCAGAAGGTACACCAGTAAACTTCTCCAGCACAACATCGCTTAGTGACGAGACACTTCAGTATCCTGTGAAGGACAGGGGGGCTAAGGACTGCACAGCCAAAGGTATGAACAAACAGGAATTGCTCGACGACGAGGCAAAGAGGATAGAAGACTTGAGGATATTCTCACACTTCCATAAACCCAACAAGATGAACTATCCACCTGAGATACAAATTAACCGAGCAACCAAACATATAGTTCCCACACAGAGGGTGCTAATGCAGAGCAAAGAGGTAGCCGATAGGGTGGCAAACCAAAGAAATCGTGATCAGTCTCCTAACCAACAAAAGAAGAGGCAAGGTCAAGGCCCAGTCAGGAAACTAGAACTGCCGGTTATTAAGCAAAACAAAGACGGTAACCTTAATATGGTATCACAAAAAGGAAAAACAATCTTTCGACAAATGACTCATTCTTCAGAGGACAGTAACAGCTTCTATGATGAAGAAAATGATGCAATGAAACGAACAAGTAGAAAACAGACCAGAGAGGCAAGTAGAAATACCCTCTCCCGGAGCATGACAAATATTGGCAGGATTGATAATTCCCAAGCGATGCCCAGAGGATTTCACAGGATAAAACAGAATCTGATTAAGGATGAATCCCTGGCATGTTACTCACTGAGCTCCTCGCTTAGTTCGCTGAGTGATGCTGAGTTTGAGGATCATAAGTCAAAAGCTCAGCAAATATGGTACAAAAACAGACACAACAAAACACTGAATATGATGAAACAAACGAAGCCTATGAACATTCACAGCCAATACGAAGAGCCGAGCTCGCCAAGCTCCGTCAGCATGGATTCGGAGGATGACCTCCTTCAGAAATGCATTACATCTGCCATGCCCAAGCAGAGAAGGAAGCTTGCTGCCAGGAAGAGGAAGGCAGAAAATATTCAAAAACAAAAGGCCTCTGATGGGTGGAACATGGATGAGGAAATGGATAGTGATGACACGGCATGGGATAAAGATTCAGACCTCAACAGTATTGAATGGAGAGCCATACAAGAAGGTGCTAATTGTGTAGTCACTGGGCTGCAGGCATCAAAGTCTCAGGACCCATCCTCTGAAGAAACTGAATCAGTCCTGTCATTCATGTCAACATCCAGCTTCACACCCAAAGAAAGGAAATTTGCTAAAGACAAAAAGGCAAATAAACCTCTAGACTTCGCACAGCGCAAGCCAGTTCCGAACTTACCAGTGGTTTTCCGAGGCAGGACAGTGATCTATACACCGATAAAAGAGGCGGCTCCATCACAAATACCTCCTCCCAGAAAAGTACCTACCAAGACAGATGCTCCAAAGAACCCGAACCTTGCTCAGCACAGATCTAAGAGCCTTCACCGATTAGGTTACCCCCAGGACATTGAACTGTCTTTGCCAAAGAGGAGCTCTACTCCGCCTCCAAGGATACCAAAAAGTTCATCCTCTGGATCATCGCAAAGCTCTACACCATCCAAACAGTCGCAGAAGAAGATAACATCCCCGATTCAGACAAATAAATCCATCCAGAAAAAGAATGCCTCCCCAGCTAGCAGCCCCCCTGAAAGAAGGGGACGCTCTCCTGTTGTGAATCAAAATCAAAAATCCCCACCACCCAAAACTCAAAAGTCACCGGTCCGTATCCCTTTTATGCAAAATGCAGTAAGGCCCAGAGCTCTGTCACCTCTGGTTACTAACCAAACAAGCGGAAGACAAACCAATCAGGTCAACGGAAAAAGGGTGCCCCCTGCCAATCGATTCGAAATGGTCAGGATGTCTTCTGTCCATTCAAGCGGCTGCGAGTCTGAGCGCAATGGATTCCTGAGACAGCTGACTTTCATTAAGGAATCACAGACTGCATTAAGGCGTGACGGCTCTGCACGCAACATGCCTCGATCTCAGAACGGATCCCCCCGCAGAGCAGTTCCTGGAGCTTCGGCTGTCTTCCTCTGCTCGTCACGCTGTCAGGAACTCAAGGCTGCGCAAGCCCATAGAAGGGTGCAAGTAAAAGATCCAAGACAAGAACAGCAAGTCCAGAAGCCAGAGCGTGGCCTTCAGAAGCAGAGCACAACCCTCTCTAGAGCGACCTCCAGTGAACGTGACCTATCTGCAAGACGCTCGGCCAGGAGAACTAGCTCTGAAAGCCCCTGCAGGGTGGCTCAGCGAAAGGGCCCTGGAAGAGTGTCCGCAGCCAGGCAGCAAGAAGACAAAGATACCTTTAAACGTCACGCCTCGTCACCGAGCATAAACATACTGAGCAGAGTGACCAGCCGTTCTTCCCTCCGCTCGTCATCATCCGATTCGAGCGGCAGAGCCAAGAGCGAGGATGACACAAAGAAGAAAGGGCAGAGATCTGCATCCCGGCTGAACGACAGAGTCACCTGGAGGAGGATCAGAGATGAAGATGTACCTCAGATCCTGAAAAGCACTCTGCCAGCCAATGCATTACCTCTGGCGCCTTCTCCTGATGGGGAAAGGACAAAGCCACCAGCTCTTCCAGGAAAACTGCCAACCATTCTACTCGCATCTCGAAAGACAAGTGATGCAACCGTCCAGACAGAAGATTTTTCCAACAAGACCAACTCGAGCACCTCTCCGGCGGTTGAAACGGCTCGAGCGATCTCAGACGAAGTGGCCCGATCGGCGCTGCTCAGAAAGATTAGTGTCCCCTCTGGGAGTAACATCCAGGACGGAGATTCAGACGTCTCCCTGAGGGGCCACAGCAACGTCTCCACAGGAACCTCCGACAGCCACGTTGGCGGAGTTGTCCATTTCCGCCAAGGATCCCCCAGCAAGGCCGCCCGAATCACCCCATTTAATTACACCCCAAGCCCCATTTCCTGCTGCACGCAAGACACACAGAGCCAAGCAGCCCCAATCAATGAAAAGTCAGGGGAAAAGTGAAGTGAGTCTTAAAAAGTAGAGAGTATTACTGGACGACTTTACTGTGTTCCTGAATGAGACTCAGTACTCAGGTGGACAGACTCGTGCGAGTGTGCTGGCCCCTATACCTCGGATATTGACCCTTTACTTTCCCCCATTCAGACATTTGCATTCAAGTTTTTCTCTCTGAACAACTGATCACAGCTTCCACCTACCATTCATAACAGAGTTGGATGTATGCATTGAGAAAGGTCTGACGTGAACAGACCGTCAATAACTTTTCAGAGATGCATTTCGGAGAAAAATCTCACATGAAACGGAAGAGCATCTTTTTGTACTTTTCTTTTTGTATTTGTAGAATAATCATTGGCTGGTAGAAATGTAGTGAAAACATAAAGCAAGCAAAAGACAATGAACTTGATTTCAGCACATAAATCACCATCGGTCTCCTGGACAGAATCGATAAAAGAACAATATTATGCAAACTTTTGAAGGATTACTCAGCTGGACTTTTACCTGAGAAGGTACAAAACTGTGGGGGGACTGTTGCAAACTCTCACAAAGTACGCAAATACACTGAGATGTAAAATATGTTTTACATACAGCAAATCAACGCTTTGGGCCTTGGCCTCAACACTCAACTAAATGCATTACACTGTTAGCCATTCCTGTTACAAACAGAGTCCAGTAGGGCTGGGGTTACACTTCTTCAAATTAAAAGTGAATCATCTTCAATCTATTTGTCTTAATCTTTCAAAACTCTAGCTAGTAGATGTCTAGATTATATTAATGTGATTTTAGACTGATCTTAATGTGTTTTACAGGTTGACAGGATGAAACTTTCAAAACGTAAACTTAAAAAAGCTAAAAATGTAGGAAGGGACAAAAAAATTAAGTCATTTTGAAACATGATTTAATAATTTGAGGGAACTCGTTAACTTCAGGGTTGGAGTTGGCGGTAAGAATAAAATCTCTCATGGTATATAGAATTATTACGGAGCTATGAAGGGATCCACACACATACACACACACCTACACCTACAAAGACACACACCTACACACACAACTACAAACATACACACACACAGTTACATACACACACACCTTCAAACACAGACACACACCTACACACAGCTACACACACACACACAAACACACACACACACCTACACATACATACACACACACACCTACAATCACACACACACACACACACACAGCTACACACAGATAATTCCATACGGTAGATTTCCTCTTATCGCCCAACTCTACTTGTGGGAGTTAAATAAGGATTCAGAGCTTTAACATTATTAATTTGAGGATATTATTTATCACAACTTATCACCCTGACGCCTACTGGACTCTTTCATCACTGCTGCACAACATATTAGAGCAAAGTCTGTCGTTCTACAAACTATCAGCTGATTCTGGGTAACGTCACTCTCTCTCCTGTGTCTTCATCAGTGTTGTAAATAACATGCAGATATACAAAATCTTCAAAGCTTCCTGGTAGGGCAAAATAATCTCTGTGTTGCTCACTGACAGCATGCCAATATATTCACTGTACACACACACACACAGACATACACAGATATACACACACAGAGAGACACAGACAGACATACACACACACACACAGACACACACACACAGACATACACAGAAACACACACCTACACACACACACACACAGACATACACAGTCACACACAGACACACACAGACATACACAGACACACACACACACACACACACACACACACAGAGACACACATTTACAGACACACACACAAAATACCAACCCACACATACACACACACCTACGAACACACACATGTGCACACACACACACAGAAACACACACACAACCGACCAACACACAGCTACATACACACACCTACACACACACACAGAAACTACAAACACACACCTACACACACACAACTGTTGTGTTTGCTACTAGATTCAGGCTCTGTTTGCTGTTGAGTATTTCCAAGAAACGAACAAGACTTGATTCAGCAACAGTCGGGCTTCTGGTCCTTCGAGCCCTTCGAGTCCTTCGAGTCCTTCGAGTCCTTCGAGTCCTTCGAGACCTTTGAGTCAAGTCTTTATAAACATGTTAATATCTGCTTAACTGTGTTGCCGTGTAAGTAGTGATAGGTGGAGAAGAAGTCCATTATAAAAGACGAAGCATATTCTCTGTAGTTGTTCCACCAGTCCTCCATGTGTGTTCGGGGGGGTCAGAGACAGAAGGACCATGTTTCTACATCCAGGGGGGGCTGTTCATGCATTAAAACCAGGTTTGGGATTTAACACTTTGACCCTGCTGGGTTTCCTAAAGCATGTTTTCAGTTTGAATAAAAGCCCAAATAACCTTTCAAGTCCCACTGCCCATTTTTATTTCAACACTGAAATCTTCTGTTAATCTTTTACATCAAATATTCACCTGTTGGATGTGGGTTTGAATAACACAAACAGACACACACACACCTACAAACAGACACACACACACAAACACCTACAAACAGACACACACACAAACACAGACAAACCTACAAACAAACACACAAACACACACACAGAAACGCCCACACAGAAACACACACCTACACACACACACACACCTTCAAACACAACTTCAAACACACACTCACCTACACACACCTACACACAAACACACACCTACAAACACACACCTGCAAACACACACCTACAAACAAACACACACACCTACAAACACACACACCTACAATCACACACACCTACAAAACACACACCTACAAACACACTTACAAAAACACACTTACACACACACACCTACGAACAGACACACAAACCTACACACACACACACCTGTTGTGTTTGCTACTAGATTCAGGCACTGTTTGCTGTCAGGAAACAACAAATATTTGATTCAGCAAGGGTCAGGCTTCTGGTCCTACGAGTCCTTCTGGTCCTTCTAGTCCTTCGAGTCCTTCTAGTCCTTCTGGTCCTTCGAGTCCTTCTAGTCCTTCTGGTCCTTCTGGTCCTTCGAGTCAAGTCTTTATAAACATATTAATATCTGCTTAACTGTGTTGCCGTGTAAGTAGTGATAGGTGGAGAAGAAGTCCATTATAAAAGACGAAGCATATTCCCCGTTTTTATTTCAACACTGAAATCTTCTGACCATGTTTCTACATCCAGGGGGGGCTGTTCATGCATTAAAACCAGGTTTGGGATTTAACACTTTGACCCTGCTGGGTTTCCTAAAGCATGTTTTTAGTTTGAATAAAAGCCCAAATAACCTTTCAAGTCCCACTGCCCATTTTTATTTCAACACTGAAATCTTCTGTTAATCACACACACACACGAACAGACAAACCTACAAACAGACACACACACACACACACAGAAACGCCCACACAGAAACACACACACATAAACACACCTACACACACACACCTTCAAACACACACTCACCTACACACAGCTACACACACACACAAACACACACAGACACACACACACAAACAGAAACACACACGAACAGACAAACCTACAAACAGACACACACACACACACAAAGAAACGCCCAAACAGAAACACACACACACACACACACTCAAACACACACCTACAAACACACACCTTCAAACACAACTTCAAACACACACTCACCTACACACACCTACACACACACACCTACACACACACACCTACACACAAACACACACCTACAAACACACAAACACACACCTTCAAACACACACCTAAAAACACACACCTACAAACACCTACACACACACACCTACAAACACACACACCTACACACACACACGCACCTACACACACACACACCTACAAACACACACCTACAGACCTACACACACATGTCTGTATTACTATCTTAAAATGCCTGGGAGCCTCTTCTGTGTATGACTTGGTCCAAATAGTAAATACAAATAACCCTTACTCCAACATCAACACGTGGTTAAGCTGTCTCTTACACATTCTCACATCCTCAACATAATAAAAGATCTCGTCTGTCACATGCTCGTCTCTCAGCCCTGATGCACATTCACCTGTCAGAGCAGACCACAGAGACATTTGACCCAAAGCCTTCTGTTGACCTGTGGATGGAGACAGCTAATCGGAGGCTCAATCAAGGACAGAGAGGTGCATCTTCATCATCTACCATGCAGGAAGCTGAAGTAGAGGACAGTGGTGCAGGCACTGAGGAGGACAGTGAGGAAGACTGCACTTATTAAGACCACGCTACAAAATGGGGTGAGTACCAGACACCATCTGCTGGTACTCACCTGAGTAACTCACTGAAAAAAGTTATGTGCACCCCTGGCTATGATGATCAAAGAACATTGTAAAAAAAGTGACAGAAAATGTTGGAAAAAAATCGACAATAACATCGGAAATTTGTGACAAAAACAATTGGAAAAAAAAAAAAAAAAAAAAAAGTGACAAAAACATCGGAAAAAAGTGAGAAATTATTTTTTTCAAAAAGTGACAAAAACGTTTTAATTAGAAATGTTTGAAAATAACATCGAAAATTTGTGACAAAAAAATTTGAAAAAAAATTGAAAAAAATTTGAAAAAAATGTGAACAAAATTTGAAAAAAATTTGAAAAAAATGTGAAAAAAATTTGAAAAAAATTGACAAATTATTTTTTTCAAAAAGTGACAAAAACGTCACCAAAAAAAAGTTTTAATTAGAAATATTCACCCAGAAAAACCAAACCAAAGCCTGCATGGTGGAGGGTGAGACAAGCCGAGGGTTAATCCAGGCCTTTCTATCAGCGTTAGGGGATCAAAACCTGGTCTGAGGTCCACAGGGATGCAAATGGGCCACATCAGCTCTCTTTGGGTTCACTGCAGACCAGAACTAACAAATTAGACTGCACATGTCTTCCTCAGAAGTCAAGTATAAGAGCAGTCTTTGTTTTTGCCGTGCAGTTTCGGGATGTTCATGTAAATCATGTCTGTCAAACTCAAAAGGAATACCAAAGACATGTTTAGATGAAGGTAACAGGGATTGTCCCGGTGCTCCCGATTAGCCAATCAGGGCCTGACGATACAGATCTGACACGTTGATATTTTAATATTCAAATAACAGCCAGAGTGTATGAAGAGAATTAATAAAGTGTTGAGAGCAGTCTCCGTCGGCACAGAAAGGGAGAACCATCAGAGCAGAGAGAAGCTGTGGACATTCACAAGATGTAAGTTATAAACTATATCAGTTATATAAGTTCTAAACTATATAAGTTATATAAGTTCTAAACTATATCAGTTATATAAGTTATAAACTCGGCTGGTTGATTTAACATTTTAATATCTGTGTTGTCCTCACGGATAAAAAAACGTTAGCACTTTTTTCAACATTTCTTTTGCATTTTTTTCCAACTTCCTGCACTTTTTATTGAATTTATTTTCAACGTTTTTTATGCTTTTTTGATATTTTTGTTGGTTTTTGTCGCTTGGTTTGACTGATTGTCACTACTACCAACTTATACCACGAGTTTTACACTTATTATTGGAAATCAGAGTCAATAAACCTAAGTTTTGAGTTTAAAAAGCAGAAATATGGTATAATATTGAATAAAATACCCAAAATTCAATGAAAGTAGTGAACTGATCCTTTATTTTACTTCAGAAGAGCGTTAAATGGAACCATCTATGTTCATTTTTGGCAATTTGGTTGAAAGAAACCCAAATTTCTGATATAGACACTTTGAAAATGGGTCGAATTCCACAGGAGGGTTAAATGTTTGTAAAGATGTAAGTTATAAACTATATAAGTTATTAACTCGGCTGTTTGATTTCACATTTTAATGTTTGTGTGGATTTGCAGAAGAGGGATTGTATTCAACGTAATACTGCATGTAAAATCTGATTCATATAATGATAAGGTTTACAAGTCTTCTTCAAACTCTTTTTTTTTATATCTCAATATTTAACACTCCTGTTGTCTTCGGGTCAAGTTTGACACGTTATCAAAATGTCTATATCAGAAATATGGGTTTCTTTTTAAACAAATGACCCAAAATTAACATGGATGGTTCCCTCCAACGGTCTTCACAAGTACAATTAATGATCACTATACTTTCATTACATTTTGTGTGTTTTCTTAGATTTTATAGCATTTGAAAACAATTTAAACGGTTTCTAAAACAGTATTCTGACTAAACTTTGACTTACACCAGACTGTGATTATCCATCAACATACATTACTCTAATATTAGTCAAAATAATTCATAATTTCTGCTTTTTTGACTCAAAAATGTGCTATAATTTCCTTTAAAAGAGGTTTATTGACCATGAATTCCAAAGATAAGAGTAACAGTACAGTGGTAATAAGTTGGTGAGTGGCGCGTATACAGTACTGGTGGAGTATTAACAGTTGTATGTCTGTACTTTGTGTGTGTGTGTGTGTGTGTGTGTGTGTGTGTGTGTGTGTGTGTGTGTGTGTGTGTGTGTGTGTGTGTGCATGTGTCTGTGTGTGTATGTGTGTCTGTGTTTGTGTGTGTGTCTGTGTGTGTGTGTGTGTGTGTGTGTGTGTGCATGTGTGCATGTGTGTCTGTGTTTGTGTGTGTGTCTGTGTTTTGTGTGTGTGTGTGTGTGTGCATGTGTGTCTGTGTGTGTCTGTGTTTGTGTGTGTGCATGTGTGTGCATGTGTGTCTGTGTTTGTGCATGTGTGTCTGTGTGTGTGTGTGTGTGTGTGTGTGTGTGTGTGTGTGTGTGTGTGTGTGTGTGTGTGTGTGTGTGTGTGTGTGTGTGTGTGTGTGTGTGTGTGTGTGTGTGTGTGTGTGTGTCTGTGTGTGTGCATGTGTGTCTGTGTGTGTGTGTGTGTGTGTGTGTGTGTGTGTGTGTCTGTGTGTGTGTGTGTGTGTGTGTGTGTGTGTGTGTGTGTGTGTGTGTGTGTGTGTTTGTGTGTGTGTATCAATCAGCTAAAACAGAGCTTTTAGTGGACTCTAACTGATGCTGAACATCTGTCCTGTAGGGTTACATTACAGCTTGTTTCTTTCTTTGGACCATTTTTAAAGCTAGTTGTTCCCATCAGTCACTGAGACACAAACACATGGGAACATAGAGTCCAGGTTGATAAAAAACCCAAAAGTTACCCTTCAAGATGCAGCTGAATGTGATGAATAGTTAAATCTCTGATTTGCATCCTGAGGGACTGGCTTATACACTGTATCCCTAAACATAAAGACAGGCTGTTCTTCTGTCTGTTTCCCCCTCACTCCACCAACATATTAACATAGTTTTCAAATTATTTCCTTTAACTCAAATTCAAAAAGTCCCCAACAGGAAACATATGAATGCTAATGTCACATTTTAAGGTGTTACACTGTTGACTTGTGTCTCTGTGTGTCTGTGTGTGTGTGTGTGTGTGTGTGTGTGTGTGTGTGTGTGTGTGTGTGTGTGTGTGTGTGTGTGTGTGTGTGTGTGTGTGTGTGTGTGTGTGTGTGTGTGTGTTGTAACTTTAATAAATGCAACATCTTTTCCAAAAGTCAGTAAGTAATCATGTAAAATAATCCTGAAAGTTACCTTTAAGGGCCTTGCTCAAGTCAATTGTGCTGGGTGCAAGATAGGGCCCTATATCTTTGTAACACAAGTTTGGGTAATAATACCTTGACAGAGACATTCTTAATCTTGTTATGGATAAAGTTTGTCCATGCTTTCTCCCGCTCTACGTTACTAAATAAGGAATAACAGAAACATGTTTAGATGAAGGTAACAAGGGGAAGTTTCCAGGCCATGATACAGATCAGACATTTTGATATTTTAATATTCAAAGTGACACCAGAGTGTATGAAGAGGATTAATAAAGTGTTGAGAGCACAGAAAGGGAGAACCATCAGAGCAGAGTGAAGCTGTTGGACATTCACAAGATGTAAGTTATAAACTATATAAGTTGGAAACTAGCATTTGTAGCTAACTCTGGCTTGTTTACAGCAAGTAATTTGTCTGTTGATCAATGAGCATTGTCCCTATCAAATAAATAAATAAATAAAATATAAGTTATAAACTCGGCTGTTTGATTTCACATTTTAACGTTTGTGTTGTCGTCCTCGTCAACCGTGCTACTTTTTATTTTTCTGGGTCAAAATTTATTATTTAACTCACGTCTTGGTCGTCTTTTTCGACACTTCTGTCGCTTTTCAGCAAAGTTTTTTATACGTTTTTTTTGTCACTTCTTACCGATGTTTTTGGCACATTTTTCCTGCGCTTTTTTTTTATGTTTTGTTGTTTTTTTCGACATTTTTGTCACTCTTTTTAAAGTTATTTATTTATCATTTTTTCTCTCCAAATGCTATTAAATTGAATAAAACACCCAAATTCAATGCTGATCTTTTATTTTACTTGTGAAGAGTGTCATATATAGAACCATCCATGTTATTTTTTGACAATTTGGTTAAAAGAAACCCAAATTTCTGATATAGAAACCTTTTCAATAAGTTATAAACTCGGCTGTTTGATTTAACATTTTAATGCTTGTGTGGTCCTCCCGGCTAAAGCAATACTGGCACTTTTTTAAAAATTTTTTGTAGATTTTCTTTAGTTTTGTCGCTTTTATCAACTTTTTTTATAAAGTTTTTGACGTTTTTTTTAATATTTTTGTTGCTTATCAGCATTTTAACATTTATTGCAGTCAAAAAAGTTTAACAAGTCAACAGTGTAACACCTTGAACTGTGACATTTGCATTCATACGCTTCCTGTTGGCCTTTTTGAATTTGTGTTAAAATAAATAATAAAATCATATTCAAATGTTGGCGGAGTGAGTTAAGCCGTCGGGAGGGAGGGGGGGAGAAACGGACAGAAGAACAGCCTTTTATGTTTAGGGATACAGTATATAACCCAATCTTTGATTTGCATCCTGAGTGATTGGCTCATACACTGCATCCCTAAAACATAAAGACGGGCTGTTCTACTATCTGCCAAAAATAACTGTGTTTATTATCATCTAACAGGGTGAAGATGCAGTGGAGTCTGTTTGTGTTCATTGTGATGGGTAAGTGGATCATCTGGACAGCTCACTCCTCATCAACTCCAAGTCACATTTCAGTTAATAATATGAGTTCATTTAAACGGTAATTTAGTTGTTTTCCAGCTGGATTTTCCTGTGTAAGTGTCTGACAGACTCAGATTATTATTCTAAGTGTGTGACAACATTATGGGATGGATCCCTACAGAGATAGACCTTTTAGTTAAAGAGTAAGATCCTTTTAGCTTAACATGAAACAGCCCCGAAATCACCATCACCAAACTCCACCAGACTCCATGTAAATAATCAGGACTTTTAGCGTGTATAGAGCCAGCATATCTCCACCAGACTCCATGTAAATAATCAGGACTTTTAGCGTGTATAGAGCCAGCATATCTCCACCAGACTCCATGTAAATAATCAGGACTTTTAGTGTGTATAGAGCCAGCATATCTCCACCAGACTCCATGTAAATAATCAGGACTTTTAGCGTGTATAGAGCCAGCATATCTCCACCAGACTCCATGTAAATAATCAGGACTTTTTAGCGTGTATAGAGCCAGCATATCTCCACCAGACTCCATGTAAATAATCAGGACTTTTAGCGTGTATAGAGCCAGCATATCTCCACCAGACTCCATGTAAATAATCAGGACTTTTAGCGTGAATAGAGCCAGCATATTTCCACATGTAAATCTAAACCAAACCAGAGTGTTTATTGTTAAAAGGATCTTACTCTTTAACATCAGTCACTTAGACACAAAAACATGAGAAAATAGAGTCCAGGTTTAAAAACAAAACAAAGTTTCTTTCAGTTTCTTCTCTGTCATCAGGTCAGTGTTCCTCCATTGGGGGTCACCTGTATGACTACCACTTCATTGGAGAGAAGAAGACCTGGAAAGAAGCCCAGGAGTATTGCAGAAAGAACCACACTGTCCTGGCCACAGTGTCTAACCAGACAGACATGAAGAGACTCCTTAACTCCACGACTGAACAGTATCCAGACGGAGCCTGGATTGGGCGGCAAAACAAAACAACAAACCGTGTGTGGCGCTGGTCTCAGCCAGGGGTGGAGTTCAACAAGAGTGAGAGTGAATGGTCCTCAACACAGCCGGATAATGTAGGCGATCAGGAGATCTGTGTGAGGATGAATCGTGACCCATGGGATGACGACTCTTGTTCTACAAAATATAAATGTATCTGCTATGACGGTGAGAATATGTGGCTCATAGAGTCTGTTCTCCCCTGAAAAACTCCCCCATGAGTTGGTTTGTTCCAGCATCATTCTGACCTGTATTCATGTTTGTAGTGGCGGCGCCCTCTAGTGGTCGTAGTAGTTCTGACTTTTGTCCCCCCCCCACCCCCCCTCTAATCTGACCCACAGGAGAGTTTTCCGTCCTCATATCTAAACCAGAGAAGGTAACGGTGGTGGTTTTAAACACGTGGTTAACGTTGTGAAGACGTGACATCACTTCCTGAAGGTTACCACAGAACATGACGTAGCTCCGTTTTAAGTTAAAAAAAACTATGTTTCCTTTTTTTTCTCCAAACTGGTCAGGAACCCCAGTCTCCTGGGTGAAAGTCCTACCAGGACATTTGGTGCTCTTATACTTCCTCACTTTACTTCCTGCTTTGCTCCCGTCAGAACTACTACGACCACTAGAGGGCGCCGCCACTAGAAACATCAATATAGGTCAGAATGATGCTGGAACAAACCAACTTATAGGGGAGTTTTTACGAAGAAAGTCTCTGAATTGATATCACATTATTGTTTGGAAATAAGAATAATGCAGGAGTTCATGAGACTAAATAAAAACCAAAAAGTTTGTCTGTGTGTTCCAGACAACCAGAAGAATTTTTCTGTCAGTTCCTCTGAGATGACCTGGACAGAGGCTCAGAGCTACTGCAGAGTACATTACACTGACCTGATCAGTGGAGTCAAACAGATAGAAGACTTCAAGAGACAGCAACCGGATTATGCAAAACAGTGCCGGCATGATAAACCCTGCCCTTTCTGGATCGGCCTGTTCAGAGACTCTGACTGGAGTTGGTCAGATGGGAGCAGTTTCTCTTTCAGATCCTGGGATGAAGGTAAAGATGAAGACCCTAAGAAGAAATGTGCTATGACTACGTTAAATGGAAATTGGAGCTCCGATGACTGTAATAACACCAAACCCTTCTTCTGCTACGACGGTGAGTTTATCAGAAGGTCTCTCTAACGGTACCGTACATCTACATCTGTTTAATGATTCACTTTATTTATTAGTTTAATATAAGTATTATGGTATGAGGTTCATCGTTGATAATGATATAACTCACGATAAATAAACAGATAAAGTGTTCTCAGTTCTGCTAAAATACAACAAACTGCTTGTTAGATTTAAAACAAATGTTACAGCTGTTATTTAAACTGTCCTGTTGGTCTCCAAGGGCGGAGCATTTGGATCTCTGCACCTGATTGACTCCCCTTCTCCCCTGATTGACTCCCCTTCTCCCCTGATTGACTCCCCTTCTCCCCTGATTGACTCTCCTTCTCCCCTGATTGACTCCCCTTCTCCCCTGATTGACTCTCCTTCTCCCCTGATTGACTCTCCTTCTCCCCTGATTGACTCTCCTTCTCCCCTGATTGACTCCCCTTCTCCCCTGATTGACTCTCCTCCTTCTCCCCTGATTGACTCTCCTTCTCCCCTGATTGACTCCCCTTCTCCCCTGATTGACTCTCATTCTCCCCTGATTGACTCTCCTTCTCCCCTGATTGACTCTCCTTCTCCCCTGATTGACTCTCCTTCTCCCCTGACAGATTCAGTGATCCTGATCAACCAGAGCATGATCTGGGAGGATGCGTTATACTACTGCAGAGATCACTATCGCGACCTTGTCTCCATCACCAACCAGGACGATCAGCGCTGGGTCCAGGAGAGAGCCAAGATGGCCTCCACTCCCCACGTGTGGCTGGGACTGCGCTACACCTGCACTCTGGACTTCTGGTTCTGGGTCAGTGACGAGACGGTCCTCTACAAGAACTGGGGCCCCGGCCAGACTAGGGACGAATGCAACATGTCTGGAGCCATGGACCAAAATGGGACTTGGGTCACAATGATCGACGATGACCACAAGCTTAACTTCATCTGTTCCAAGTAAAAACCAGCAGAATGTAACTAAGTACATTTACTCAAGTACTGTACTTCAGTAATAATGTTAGTGAGATGAGGTACTTTACTTACTTATATTTCAACTAAGTTACATTTTAACAGTGTGGGATTAATACTTTGACTTAAGTTAAGGATGTGTTTTCTTCATTTACTCACTTTGTTTGCAGTGGTGTGAAGTTGATTGGATGGGATTATTGAATGGCATTCTGGGAAATGTAGGAACTTAAATCTTAAAGTAAATATTTCAAGTAAAAAAGTAATATTTCAGGAAAAAAAGTCATAATATTTCAGGAAAAAAGTTATAATATTTCAGGAAAAAAAGTCATAATATTTCAGGAAAATATTTGTAATATTTTAAGAAGAAAATTATAATATTTGAGGAAGAAAGTTGTAATATTTTTTTTCTTGACATTTTAACAGTGTGGGATTCATACTTTTATTTAAATTAAGGATGTGTTTCATTCATTTACTCACTTTGTTTGCAGTGGTGTGACATTGACATACTGTGTGTCCTCTGGGATTATTGAATGGCATTCTGGGAAATGTAGGAACTTAAATCTGAAAGTAAATATTTCAGGAAAAAAAGTCATAATATTTCAGGAAAAAAGTCATAATAATTCAGGAAAAAAGTCATAATAATTCAGGAAAAAAGTCATAATATTTCAGGAAAAAAAGTCATAATAATTCAGGAAAAAAGTCATAATATTTCGGGAAAAAAGTCAAAATATTTCAGGAAAACATTTGTAATATTTTAAGAAGAAAATCATAATATTTGAGGATGAAAGTTGTAATATAAATTTTTTTTCTTGACATTTTAACAGTGTGGGATTCATACTTTTATTTAAGTTAAGGATGTGTTTTATTAATTTACTCAGTTTGTTTGCAGTAGTGTGACATTGACATACTGTGTGTCCTCTGGGATTATTGAATGGCATTCTGGGAAATGTAGGAAACAAACCTCGGGGGGGAGACATGTGACAGCAGATATTAAACTGAGGATGTAATCCTGTATCATTAATGATTACCATTTGTTATTTTCTGAAGTTATTTTTTCTTCCTCTTAAAGTGTCATGTTCTGGTGAATATCTGATGGTTATATTTTGTAAAATCTGATTCTGATGATCACATTGTTTTCTTGAGTTTTATGTAACCAAAGAATAGTTTTCTCTGAGTCTAAATAAACTGTTGAACCACAGAGTGGTCCCCTTTTTTTCTCTAACCCCAAAATCCTGTTATCACGTCATGAAACTGGGTCTGTGTGTGCTGGGTCTCTACGTTATTTCCTCCTCCCACAACAGCCAGGATCAAGTAGAGTTTTGCGGTAACTGTAAGTAAGTTGGTTAGTGTGTTAGTGTGGTGGTCAACAGAAAGGGTTTTCTCCCAGGCTCACCCCTCTCTGTCAAAGCCCAAAAAACCCAACAGGTGAACAGGTGAACAGGTGAACAGGTGAAGCAAACACATATGTTATTATTTCCTCTCAAACCGCGATGAAAACGCCTACCATCTACAATATAATAATCAATAAATAATATAAATGAGACCATAAACAACATACAGTATGTGGCTCCTACAGGCAGCTAGACAACGAGATCTTCACCTGTTCTACTATAACTTTAACACACAGTACGCGAATGTCCTGCTGTTTTTACAGACAAGTGAACTCACCACACACAGGAGCACGTCATTCTCTAAACGGTGTAACCGTGTTGCTATGGTTTACACACACACACACACACACACACACACACACACACACACACACACACACACAGGTTGAATAACAAGTCTCTGAACGGTGTGAAATAGCGTTGAGTTATTGCTTTCTCTCGTTTTATTGGCTGTGTCCCAGGTGATAGCCAATCAGCAGAGACGTGTAATCTTTTGATAATTAAGAGGCTCTGCGCCTGCTCACACAACAAGGTGTTCAACACACCCCCGGTTTGAGTAAGAAACTGCCAATTAGATTAATTTACTTATCAATTGGAGGTGCCATAATAATAATAATAATAATAATAATAATAATACCCCCTTAATTTACTGTTCGCGGTAAACTTTGACCGGACAGTTTTAACTGCCTTTATTTAAACATAAATACCAATAAAAAGGACAAAAAGTAATTTAAGTAGTTTAATAGAACATTTATTGTAAAAAGAACCTTATTAGAACATTAACATCTACAACGTGTGTGTGTGTGTGTGTTTGTCCCTCTGTACCGAGGTGTGTTTGTCCCTCTGTACCGAGGTGTGTGTTCACATGCACAAGTGAAGTGTGTGTGTCTGTTTGTGTGTGTGTGTTTGTGTGTGTGTGTTTGTGTGTGCCTCTGCATGCATGTGTGTGTGAACATTAGTTGTTCACATTGTTGTTCTCTATGCGAGGCCAGTCCCGATGAGAGGCCAGTCCCGATGAGAGTCCAGTCCCGATGCGAGTCCAGTCCCGATGCAAGGCCAGTCCCGATGAGAGTCCAGTCCCGATGCGAGTCCAGTCCCGATGCGAGGCCAGTCCCGATGCGAGGCCAGTCCCGATGAGAGTCCAGTCCCGATGCGAGGCCAGTCCCGATGCGAGGCCAGTCCCGATGAGAGTCCAGTCCCGATGAGAGTCCAGTCCCGATGCGAGGCCAGTCCCGATGAGAGTCCAGTGCCGATGAGAGTCCAGTGCCGATGCGAGTTTTCAGCATAATGTGTCATACTAAAATTTGTGAAATCCATAAAATAAAACGTTTCTCTTTACAAACAATAACAGAAGATGGAAATAATTTCAAAAACGTTTTAGCTATCTATCTATATTAGTGCTGTCAAACGATTAAAATATTTAATCGCAATTAATCGCATTAGTGTCATAGTTAACTCGCGATTAATCGCAATTAATGACACATTTTTATCTATTTTAAATGTACCTTAACTTCTTTTTTGTCCCATTATATTTTCTCATTTTACTGCTCTTATCAACATGGAAAAGTGGATCGGCTTGCTTTGTGCAAATTATCTTTTTATTGGAATGGAAATTGATTTATTTCAAAGTATCGGACAATACACAAATAAACAAACTTGTTTAGAGAATATGTCTTGGGCCAGGTTATAGCAACAATTGTTAATTTCCACCTTTAGTCCCTGGGCAGGTAAACAACAAGGTAAAACAACATTGGCGTGTGTGTGTGTGTTTGTATGTATGTATGTATGTATGTATGTATGTATGTATGTATATATATATATATATATATATATATATATATATATATATATATATATATATATATATATATATATACATACATACATACATGTGTGTGTGTATATGTGTGTGTGTGTGTGTGTCTCTCTCTCTCTGTGTGTGTGTGTGTGTGTGTGTGTGTGTCTCTCTGTGTGTGTCTCTCTCTCTCTCTCTGTCTGTGTGTGTGTGTGTGTCTGTGTGTGTGTGTGTGTGTGTGTGTGTGTGTGTGTGTGTGTGTGTGTGTGTGTGTGTGTGTGTGTGTCTCTCTCTCTCTGTGTCTCTGTGTGTGTGTGTGTGTGTGTGTGTGTGTGTGTGTGTGTGTCTCTCTCTCTCTGTGTGTGTGTGTGTGTGTGTGTGTGTGTGTGTCTCTATCTGTCCGTGTGTGTGTGTGTATGTGCATCTCTGTGTGTGTGTCTCTGTGTGTGTGTCTCTCTCTGTGTGTGTGTGTGTGTGTGTGTGTGTGTGTGTGTGTGTGTGTGTGTGTGTGTGTGTGTGTGTGTGTGTGTGTGTGTGGTCAGAGGTTATAGGTCGAGAGCGGCCAACTGTCCATGTTGTTGCTCCAGAGTTCAACACAAGTCTCTGATTCCAGATCCCAACATGCGGCCGTCAGCTTCAGCAGAAGTCCCTCTGTACCGAGGTGTGTGTGTGTGTGTGTGTGTGTGTGTGTGTGTGTGTGTGTCCCTCTGTACCGAGGTGTGTGTGTGTGTGTGTGTGTGTGTGTGTGTCCCTCTGTACCGAGTGTGTGTGTGTGTGTGTGTGTGTCCCTCTGTACCGAGGTGGTGTGTGTGTGTGTGTGTGTGTGTGTGTGTGTGTGTGTGTGTGTGTGTGTGTGTGTGTGTGTGTGTGTGTGTGGTGGACTCAGAGCGTTTGACCTTTGACCTCGGCCACGACGCTACGCAGGCGCTCCCCCGCCGCTAGCAGCTCCTCCAGTTGCCGCGGCAGCCGGCCGCGAGCCGCCTGCAGCCGCTGGTTCAACTCCAGGAACTGGCGGCACTGCAGGAACCGCACGTCCACGTCGCTGTCGGGGGGGCGGGCCGAGTCTGGGGGTAGGGACATGTTTCAGGACAGGAACCAAGGAAACTACAGTGTGTGTGTGTGTGTGTGTGTCTCCGTGTATCTGTGTGTGTGTGTGTATATCTGTGTGTGTGTGTGTGTGTATGTGTGTGTGTGTGTGTGTGTGTGTGTGTGTGTCTCTGTGTGTGTGTGTGTGTGTGTGTGTGTGTGTGTGTGTGTGTGTCTCTGTGTGTCTCTCTGTGTGTCTCTGTGTGTGTGTGTGTGTGTGTGTGTGTGTGTCTCTGTGTATCTCTGTCTCTGTGTGTGTGTGTGTGTGTGTGTGTCTGTATCTCTGTCTCTGTGTGTGTGTGTGTGTGTGTGTGTGTGTCTCTGTGTATCTCTGTCTCTGTGTGTGTGTGTGTGTGTGTGTGTGTGTGTGTGTATGTATGTATGTGTGTGTGTGTGTGTGTGTATCTGTATATGTGTGTGTGTGTGTGTGTGTGTGTGTGTATCTGTATGTTTGTGTGTGTGTCTCTGTGTGTCTCTGTGTCTGTGTGTGTGTGTGTCTGTGTATCTCTGTCTCTGTGTCTGTGTGTGTGTGTGTGTGTGTGTCTGTGTATCTCTGTCTGTGTGTGTGTGTGTGTGTGTGTGTGTGTGTGTGTGTGTGTGTGTGTATCTCTGTGTGTCTGTGTGTCTGTGTCTGTGTGTGTGTGTGTGTGTTTGTGTGTGTGTGTGTGTGTATGTATGTATGTATGTATGTGTGTGTGTGTGTGTGTGTATCTGTATGTGTGTGTGTGTGTGTGTGTGTGTGTATCTGTATGTGTGTGTGTGTGTGTGTGTGTGTATCTGTATGTTTGTGTGTGTGTCTCTGTGTGTGTCTCTGTGTCTGTGTGTGTGTGTGTGTGTGTGTCTCTGTGTATCTCTGTCTCTGTGTCTGTGTGTGTGTGTGTCTCTGTGTATCTCTGTCTCTGTCTCTGTGTGTGTGTGTGTGTGTGTGTGTGTGTGTGTGTGTGTGTGTGTGTGTGTGTGTGTGTGTGTGTGTCTCTGTGTGTCTGTGTGTCTGTGTGTCTGTGTGTGTGTGTGTGTCTGTGTATCTCTGTCTCTGTGTGTGTGTGTGTGTGTGTGTGTGTGTGTGTGTGTGTGTGTGTGTGTGTGTGTGTGTGTGTGTGTGTGTGTGTGTGTGTGTGTGTGTGTCTCTGTGTGTGTCTCTGTGTGTACTGACCTTGTCCAGTCTTCTCCAGGATGCTGAAGACCGGGTCGTCGGCAGCGGCTCCGTGGATGTCCTCCAGGATCTGGTCCACCGTGGGGGGCTCGGGCCGGCTCGGCAGGACCCCCCTCTTCTTACTCTTGGATCCGATGTTCATGGTGCTGCCGGCCGGCTTCACCACACACACCCCAACACACACAACAACTTCACTTTCACACTTTATAAATGACAAACTATTTATATGAGTAGTACTATAAATGTATTGCCATATTTTTGTATATTCTGCCCATTGCGTCCTGAATAAAGTCATTACTATTTTATAATAATGGAGGGGAAAATGACAATTTATCCTTCAAAATAAACATGGAACTCAACCTAAAGGTCTGCCACGTTCAACAGTGATTCTAAATGATAAAAACAATATATTATGCTTATAAAAGTCGAATTTGTACCGATGTATTCCCCTGTGTACTACTTATTCAGCCTATAAACCCCCGACGAGAAAGCGTCGCCACACTTCTGTTAATGTATCTGTTAAATTAAGATTGAATTGTGTCAGTAAACGTAAACCGTTACTAGAACGTGGATTAAAGTACATTTACGAATTGCTATGGTTTTACTTCTCAATTCGGCATTAAGTATATCACCCAATACGTATCCATTTAATGTAGACTGAACTTATATAACTTTAGTTTAGTGGTAACCTAACGTTATCCTCCAGCACAACACGTCGATAAGCTAACTACCTAGCTATCTAGCTAAATCGGTCTGGATGTGGACATTTGTTGTAGCCCGGTAAAATGTTTCTGAGCCGAATTAAGCAAAATGTCCTTACGATTCACGAGACATCTCATGTAAACATACAACAGCGTGGTATGTTGGCCAATAAGCAGTTGTAGCTTAATTTCCATAGCTGCGATACGGAGTTCGGCATTTTGTTTGAACAAGCCAGATGTATAACAGCTTATCGGTGCTTACCAATGTTTAGACGTCTTGTTGAAAGACAGCAGGTGACTCTCAACACGTATCTAGACTGTCACTTGTACGTTACTCCGGACTTAAATACGGAAAATTACCAAAATGCAGCTGGAAATGCACGAATTCTTTGACAAACACGAACCAAGCCAAAGCTGCTGGTCTGAATGGACGTACCGCACGGCACGGCACGTCATCGCGTTCCATGCCACGTCAGTACGTCCACAGCGCAGCAGGTTCTCTGTCGCTCCCTCCTGGTTCAGTAGCGTTTCTCCACTCAGTATGTACCATAGACTGTTAATATTAATACAGTCTATAGTATTTCCAACAGCTTTCTGCATTCTTTAACAAATCTGTAACTCTAAATTAAAGATATATATATATATACATATATATATATATATATATATATATATATATATATATATATAAGAACTGCAAATGAAACACAACTGCATGTTTTTGTGTTGAATACATGGTTATGTATTGATCATATATGTTAAATATTATGTATTATTGTTAAGTATTATCGCTACTTCAACATTTACAAAAGTTATATAGCCTACATGTAAGAAACGGATATTTGATCACAAATATATGTATCCATATGTGCAAGGGCGTAGGTTTGGTTTCAACATCGGGGACACACACACACACACACACACACACACACACACACACACACACACACACACACACACACACACACACACACACACACACACATTATAACCGTGGGGTCTGGGGGAAACCTTTTTAGATAAAACAGATGTTGACAAAGTTTTCTTTTGGGGACATAATTTGAAATTGGGAAAAATTTGAAGTTGGAATAAAGGTAAATACATTGCAATGTATCGCAGAATATTGCAATATGTTTAAAATCGCAATAATATTGTATCGTGACATAAGTATCGGGATGACATCGTATCGTGAGGCCTCTGGTGATTCCCACCCCTAGTCTAGGTCAGGTTGACACTGCTGTCCATGCACCTTGTACTGGTATTTGTACATTTATTTGTCCTCGTACTGTTACGGTGGTGTTCCAGTTGGAGTGTGTGTAGAATTTGTACTGTATGTATTTATGTGTCTTGTATGTGTTTATATTCGTTGCACACCTAATCGCCCTTCAGGGACACAAATAAAGTTGAGGAGGGAGGGTGGGGGTCCCGGGACACAGCTGAGTGGATCAAGAAAACAGACAAAAACATGGAAAAATTGGTGGGGGAAAATAATTCGAACAAAATCTGGGAAAAGGCAACCAAAAAACGTAAAAATAAATCGTCTCGTGGCCGGGTTAGATCAGTTGGTAAAACAGGCGCACATGTATAGAGGTTTACTCCTCTCTCTCCCCTTTTCTGCCTTCATCTGTCCTGTCAAAATAAAGGCCTAAAATGCCACCAAAAAAAAAATCTTAAAAAAAAAAATAATAATAATAATTAAATCGTCTCAAATAACCAACAAAAACATTCTTTTTAAAGCGGCAAAAACATTGAAAAAGGCGACAAAATTTCACAATAAATTGTCAATTTATTTTTTTAAAGAATGTCCAAAAAACGAACGAAAACTTCTGAAAATGCCCATGTTAGATTGATGGCAAATTCCTCCTATGTGTGTAAATATGATTCTTAAATAAATTCTTAAAAAGATTAAAAGTCGAGCAGTCCTGTCAGGCAGTGATGACATTTTTATTTGTGTATTTATTTGATTAGGACAATGCACATTAATGACATTTCTGTAAATGCGCCAGTGTTAGCCAGTCGGCTAATTTTCAACTGTAGTCCTAGTTGCACACGGCAACGAACTTGGGTCCACATGCAGCCCGCTCGCTGCTGCTTTATGCACTTTGTTTGAGAACATCTTTGGAGAATGTGTTACTTTTAGCAGTGATTTTCCCTTTGCACTGCTACAATATGAAAAAATAAACCAGGAGGAATGTTGTATTTGTGCTTTTGCAGAGAAGTCGGCAGCAGAGAAGTTGAGCCTTTAGTTTTATTCACAGGTGCTTCAACGTCTAAAACTAAACATCCCACTGAGCACAGAATCCATTAATAAATAACCTATGAATAAATAAAATGAAAACAATAAGGAAACATGTTTGTAACATCAGAGTCTGTCTGAGTTTACGTTACAGACTGGGCTATGAATAAACATAACGTATCTGATGTGATATATGACATTAGTCTCTTTGACAGCAGGAGGGATTCTTCTTGCTGTGACGTTGAAGAGGACTCTCTTCCTCCCAGAGACTCCTCCTCTTCCTCCCAGAGACTCCTCCTCTTCCTCCCTGAAGGCTCCTCCTCTTCCTCCACTGCTATCTGAAGGACTGAAAACAGAAAAGAAGCTGCACCCAATCAGGACGTTTTTAAAGCATCAAATAACTTATAAGCAGCTCAGAACCACTGAAGGTGAAAGCTGCTCCACCTCTAAAGGCACCGCTATACTGGCCTATACTTGTATACATTTGTTGGTATATACTTGATGGTATATACTTGTTGGTATATACTTGCTTTTTAACAATGCGTATGTGTATACAAGAGGTGGCGATGCAAACAGCATTTTCACATACTTGCCTGAGTACTTTGCGTGTATCTAGAGGATTAGTATATACTGCGTTCAACTTCTGGGATTGTTCAGCTGCTGGATGTCCGTCCCCTTCCTCTGTCTCTGTGTTGGGGTTCTAACCTCCGGCTGATTTGTGAGGACTATGGTTAACTGCTCCTCAGATCTCTGCAGGGTAAATCCAGACAGCTAGCTAGACTATCTGTCCAATCTATAATCTATAATTTAAAAGACGTATGCTGTTGTTTTTAGCTAGGCACAAGTAGTGAAGTAAACAACATCCACAGCAGTGGATTTGTCATTTTATTTACCTGAAGTTGCTGCATTCTGGCTGCTGTCTGGAGGTTCCTTCGTGCACAACTCGTATTCTTCCAGATGTTTCAGACCAGATGTTGTAACAGCGGCCATGTTGTGTATAGTTTAAGGTCCTCGCCACCACCAGACCAATCAGCATTGAACCGATTGAACATCTAGCTGGACTTGAATGGCCTTCTTTTGACTGAAAGTTCTGCCAAACAACAACTTTTTCTGCTCACCAGATCCATGTCCACTTTCTCACAGCCTACTGCATTGAACGCTCCACCTACGTAAACACCTTCCCGTAATCAACGGCGCCATCACTAAGGCGACCAGTGTAGCGTAGGGTTCAGTTTGCTGGGAAAAAACTCTGAATTTGAATCCGATATACTGCCCCACGCTCATGTGCTGAATTGCATCTTGCAGGACACGTAGCGTTATATTTTCTGAAGACGTGCCCAACCTACACTCCAAAGGAACGCAGGATATGCGTGGCAGCCGTCTTACGTACACGAACGCGTAGTTAAAAGCAAGTATATCTGGGCCTTAAACCAATCACTGATCTACCAGGGTCACTGAGGTTCTACTAACACCAAACCAGATGACTTACCGTACCGGTCAACCCAGGAAAGGCTGGAACAGGAAACAGGACAACTGGGTTAGCATGTGTAGTCCCTCCCTGTCTTGTATATTACTCCCCTAGTAGCAGCTGTGGTTTACGTACCGGCCGTTCTTCTTCTTCTATGCTCGGCTCTGATGGAGCGACTCGAGCCGCCGAGGAACTCGGTAAACTGATAGCTTCCTGCTGATTGGCCGACGGCCCCGGAGTCACCAGGGCTTTGTTCTTCACCAGATGGCACAGGACTGAAGAGACGGAAACACGGAGGATTTCATCTAATATGTCGGCTACACTTTAACAAATAAATCCCCTAAAATAACAGAAGAAGTTCTGGCAGCTCATTACCCCGGACTTTGTCCCGAAAAGCTAATTAAAAACAGAAATGTTCAGTTTTAATGCCTAAAAGCTCTTAAAAATTCCAAAATGTCAATGAAATTGTTTCCGGAATAAGCAATAGAACACCAGAAAAATGGTTAAAAACAAATGACACAAAAACATTGAAAAAAAGGCCCAAAATGTGAAAAACAAATGGCAAAAACTTCTAAAATGTTATAAAAAGAAAAAAACAGCGAAATCTCCCAAAGCCAATGTCTGTGGCCGCCAAAACTTGTCGGAGCACAAATTATGCAAATTCAAAATGTAAAAAAAAACAAATACAAACTGTGAATCATGTTCTATTGAAAAGTTTCTGTTAAAATCACCATCACCAAACCCACCAGACTCCATGTAAATAATCAGGACTTTTAGCGTGTATAGAGCCAGCATTTTCCACCAGACTCCATGTAAAAAATCTGAACTTTTAGCGTGTATAGAGCTAGCATTTTCCACCAGACTCCGTGTAAATAATCAAGACTTTTAGCGTGTATTGAGCCAGCAAATCTCCACCAGACTCTATGTAAATAATCAGGACTTTTAGTGTGTATAGAGCCAGCATATCTTAACCAGACTCCATGTAAATAATCAGGACTTTTAGCTTGTATAGAGCCAGCATATCTCCACCAGACTCCATGTAAATAATCAGGACATTTAGCGTGTATAGAGCCAGCATATCTCCACATGTAAATGGGTGAATTAAGGGTTTATTTCAACCAAACCAGAGTGGTGATTGTTGGAACAGTGGAAAGATGAACCAAGACGGCTTTTGGTAGTTTTATTTAGTTTCGTTCCACTTTGAATGAAGTGTGTTTCATGATAGTAAAAGTCCTGATTATTTACATGGAGTCCGGCGGGCAATCTGACTGGTGAACGTTTCATTAATGTTACATTGCAGCTTGTTTCTCTTGCTTAATACTGGAGCAAATTAAAAGATTGTTGTTCATCATCAGCCCACATAGGGTCCAGGTTCACAAAAGACAAACTGAAAGTTACCTTTAAATACTACAGAGTATCGTGTGAGTGTTGATACCTTCTCTGGTGAGGTTCTCGGCTGCGTTCATGGCTCTGCCGCCGAGGTCGCTCACCATGTTGTCCACCGTGGCCTCGTGGCGGAGGAAGATGGGCCGGACCACTTTATCGTAGATTATCTGGGAGCCGTTCCACGACACCGGAGCCATGCACCACAACAGGAAGAGACACTAGAGCCGCCAGGGGACACAGAGACAAAGATTACAGGACACAGAGACACAAAGATTACAGGAGACAGAAACAAAGATTACAGGACACACAGAGACAAAGATTACAGGACACAGAGAGACAAAGATTACAGGACACAGAGACACAAAGATTACAAGACACAGAGAGACAAAGAGTATAGGACACACAGACACAAAGATTACAGGACACAGAGACACAAATATTACAGGACACAGAGACACAACGATTACAGGACACAGAGACACAAATATTACAGGACACAGAGAGACAAAGATTACAGGACACAGAGACACAAAGATTATAGGACACAGAGACACAAATATTACAGGACACAGAGACACAAAGATTATAGGACACAGAGACACAAAGATTATAGGACACAGAGACGCAAATATTACAGAACACAGGTACACAAAGATTATAGGACACAGAGACACAAATATTAAAGGAAACAGAGACACAACGATTACAGGACACAGAGACACAAATATTACAGGACACAGAGACACAACGATTACAGGACACAGAGACACAAAGATTACAGGACACACAGAGACACAAAGATTACAGGACACACAGAGACAAAAATTATAGGACACAGAGACACAGATTATAGGACACAGAGACACAAAGATTACAGGACACAGAGACACAACGATTACAGGACACAGAGACACAAAGATTACAGGACACAGAGACACAACGATTACAGGACACAGAGACACAAAGATTACAGGACACAGAGACACAAAGATTACAGGACACAGAGACACAAATATTACAGGAAACAGAGACGCAACGATTACAGGACACAGAGACACAAATATTACAGGACACAGAGACACAACGATTACAGGACACAGAGACACAAAGATTACAGGACACAGAGAGACAAAGATTACAGGACACACAGAGACAAAAATTATAGGACACAGAGACCCAGATTATAGGACACAGAGACACAAATATTACAGGACACAGAGACACAACGATTACAGGACACAGAGACACAAAGATTACAGGACACAGAGACACAAAGATTATAGGACACAGAGACACAACGATTACAGGACACAGAGACACAAAGATTACAGGACACAGAGACACAAATATTACAGGAAACAGAGACGCAACGATTACAGGACACAGAGACACAAATATTACAGGACACAGAGACACAACGATTACAGGACACAGAGACACAAAGATTACAGGACACAGAGAGACAAAGATTACAGGACACAGGTACACAAAGATTATAGGACACAGAGACACAACGATTACAGGACACAGAGACACAAAGATTACAGGACACACAGAGACACAAAGATTACAGGACACACAGAGACAAAAATTATAGGACACAGAGACAAAAATTATAGGACACAGAGACACAGATTATAGGACACAGAGACACAAAGATTACAGGACACAGAGACACAAATATTACAGGACACAGAGACACAACGATTACAGGACACAGACACACATATATTACAGGACACAGAGACACAACGATTACAGGACACAGAGACACAAAGATTACAGGACACAGAGAGACAAAGATTACAGAACACAGGTACACAAAGATTATAGGACACAGAGACACAAATATTAAAGGAAACAGAGACACAACGATTACAGGACACAGAGACACAAATATTACAGGACACAGAGACACAACGATTACAGGACACAGAGACACAAAGATTACAGGACACACAGAGACACAAAGATTACAGGACACACAGAGACAAAAATTATAGGACACAGAGACACAGATTATAGGACACAGAGACACAAAGATTACAGGACACAGAGACACAACGATTACAGGACACAGAGACACAAATATTACAGGACACAGAGACACAACGATTACAGGACACAGAGACACAAAGATTATAGGACACAGAGACACATATTATAGGACACAGAGACACAAAGATTATAGGACACAGAGACACAAAGATTACAGGACACACAGAGACAAAGATTATAGGACACAGAGACACAGAATAATAGGATTCGGCATTCGGTTTTGGTTTCGGCAGAATCAACCAAGAATTAACTAGTGTATTTGGTTCAATCAGTTGTCCCTGCTCATGTATACGGGGAGAGGTGATTGGTTGGTCGGTGTTTTCTCACCTTAAAGGCGTAGTAGAAGGGGAACCAGTAGAGGAAAATGTCGGAGAAGAACTCTCCCAGGCTGAAGACACCGTACACCACCCAGTACGTCAGCCATTTGGTGTCGTCTTCTTTGCTCGGACTTTCGATGGCTTTGACTCTGCAGAGAGAACGTGTAGTTTTACACTAACCTTAAAGTATCAGTATGTCTTCAGGATTTCATAATACACACTCACGTTACGAGACAGATTACACGTTCACATATCATCAACAATTCTTTAAAGGTCCCATGGCATGAACATTTCACTTTATGAGGTTTTTTAACATTAATATGAGTTCCCCCCCAGCCTGCCTATGGCCCCCCCAGTGGCTAGAAATGGTGATAGGTGTAAACCGAGCCCTGGGTATCCTGCTCTGCCTTTGAGAAAATGAAAGCTCAGATGGGCCAATCAGGAATCTTCTCCTTATGAGGTCATAAGGAGCAAGGTTACCTCCCCTTTCTCTGCTTTGCCCACCCAGAGAATTTGGCCCACCCATGGTAGAGAGAGAGAGACATCATGGCTTTCAAACGAGCAAAGTGGCAGTTGGTCAAGATCACACCCCCACCCTCCACTAAGGTCTATATAAAAGAGACTTCAGATACAGTATTAGGGGACCACTAAGGTCTATATAAAAGAGACTTCAGATACAGTATTAGGGGACCACTAAGGTCTATATAAAAGAGACTTCAGATACAGTATTAGGGGACCACTAAGGTCTATATAAAAAACTTCAGATACAGTATTCAGATATAAAAGTCAGATACAGGGGACCACTAAGGTCTATATAAAAGAGACTTCAGATACAGTATTAGGGGACCACTAAGGTCTATATAAAAGAGACTTCAGATACAGTATTAGGGGACCACTAAGGTCTATATAAAAGAGACTTCTTCAGATAGGGGACCACAGACTTCAGATACAGTATTAGGGGACCACTAAGGTCTATATAAAAGAGACTTCAGATACAGTATTAGGGGACCACTAAGGTCTATATAAAAGAGACTTCAGATACAGTATTAGAGGACCACTAAGGTCTATATAAAAGAGACTTCAGATACAGTATTAGGGGACCACTAAGGCCTATATAAAAGCATCCGAAGAGCACCATGTCATGGGACCTTTTAACTTTTTTGTCACAAAGTTTTTGTCACTTTTTCTGATGTTTTTGTTGATTTTTTTAGCGCTTTTAAAAATGTTTTGTCAAAATGCTGTGCTAGAGCTTCCTATGCAGAGCTATGGAGGAAGACACACACACACACACACACACACACACA
>NC_041339.1:37110316-37120316 GCF_004354835.1 Perca flavescens | reverse complement strand
GAGGGTATTACTGTAATTGTTGGGGCTTTGTAAATTATAGAGTGTGGTCTAGACCTACTCTATCTGTAAAGTGTCTCGAGATAACCTATGTTATGATTTGATACTATAAATTAAATTGAATTGAATTGAATCTCGAGGCCCCACTGATAAACACTGACACAACACACACACACACACACACACACACACACACACACACATACACACAAACACACACAGACACACACACACAGATACACACAAACACTCATAGTGACACAGACACACTGACACAACACACACATATACACAGACACACACATACAGACACATATAAACACATAAACAAACACAAACACACACAAATACACAGACACACACACACACACACACACAGACACAACACACACATACAGTATTAGGGGACCACTAAGGTCTATATAAAAGAGACTTCAGATACAGTATTAGGGGACCACTAAGGTCTATATAAAAGAGACTTCAGATACAGTATTAGGGGGGACCACTAAGGTCTATATAAAAAGACTTCAGATACAGTATTAGGGGACCACTTCAGATACAGTAGATAGGGGACCACTAAGGTCTATATAAAAGAGACTTCAGATACAGTATTAGGGGACCACTAAGGTCTATATAAAACCTGAGTTGTTGTTGACCCAGAAAGGTACATTTGCAGGTTCATGTTTACAGACAGCAGCTGTTCAACGGGAGGATTATCTGAATCCTCTTCACCTCTCCACTCCTGACACGCAACAGGAAAGTACACAGGTACTACATATAAAAACATGAAGCAGTATTTACGATGAACAGATGAGAGAAACGAGTCTGACGTACCGACTACGATGATCTTCTTCTTGATCCCGGTCTTCTCCTCCAGCTTCCCCAGGACCTCCGTCACCATGTTCTTCTCGTTCAGAAACTTATCGACTCGGTCTCTGATGGACGACAGGACATCCCGCAGGCCCATGGTCCTCAATCAGGTCCTCAGTCAGGTCCTCAATCAGGTCCTCAGTCAGGTCCTCAGTCAGGTCCTCAATCAGGTCCTCAGTCAGGTCCTCAGTCAGGTCCTCAGTCAGGTCCTCAGTCAACAGAGGAGTCAGGGGGAAAAAGACCGGCAGACGAGAGGAAAACACAGCTGAGTGTTTCTAATCCTCCGACAGAAACAATCTGCTTTAACTGAGAGGGGGAGGGAGAGGGGGGAGGGAGAGGGAGAGGGAGGGAGAGAGAGAGAGGAAGGGAGAGAGAGAGGGAGAGAGAGAGAGAGAGAGAGAGGAGAGCGGGAGAGAGGGTGGGGGAGAGAGGGTGGGGGAGAGGGAGGGAGAGAGGGGGGGAGGGAGAGAGAGGGAGGGAGAGGGAGGGAGAGAGGGAGGGAGAGAGGGAGGGACAGAGAAAGGGAGGGAGGGAGAGAGAGAGGGAGCGAGTGGAGGAGGGGAAGGGAAGGTGAGAGAGAAGGGGAGAGGGAGGAGTAGGAGAGGGAGGGATGGAGGGGGGGAGGAGAGGGAGGGAGAGGGAGGGGGGAGGAGGAGGAGGGAGGAGAAGTAGAGGGAGAGAGAAAGAAGAGCAGGAAAGGGAGGGAGAGAGAAAGAGGGAGGGACAGAGAGAGGGAGGGAGGAGGAGAGGGAGGAATGGGGAAGTGAGGGAGAGAGAAAGAGAGGAGGAGAGGGAGGGAGGGAGGGAGGGAAGGAGAGAGGGAGGGAGGGAAGGAGAGAGGGAGGGAGGGAGAGGGAAGGAGGAGACAGAGAGGGAGAGGGAAGGAGAGGGAAGAAGGAGAGAGAGGGAGAGAGAGGGAGGGAAGGAGAGAGGGAGGGAGGGAAGGAGAGGGAGGGAGGGAAGGAGAGAGGGAGGGAGGGAGAGAGAAAGAGGGAGGGACAGAGGGAGGAGGAGAGGGAGGAAGGGGGAAGTGAGGGAGAGAGAAAGAGAGGAGGAGAGGGAGGGAGGGAGGGAGAGAGGAAAGGGAGAGAGGAGGAGAGGGAGTGAAGGAGGGAGGGACAGAGGGAGTGAAGGACGGAGGAAGGGGAGAACAATGTCAGCCTCACACTTTTTGCAAATCAATTCACACAAAACATTAAACCCACTTATTTACTTTAGACTCAGAATCATGATGTCACTTCCTGTCAATTCCAAAGCACTGACTGTCACATGACCTGTGAGCCAATCAGGTGTGCAAACACATGATTGCTTAAGTGTAGACACACCAATCAGGTTTAAGCACAATATAAAATGTGTTTTCCTGCATGTATAACCTGTACTGGATACAGTATGTTATGTGTCTGTCTGTTTGCATGAAAAGGGGGAGTTGTTGACATGTTGACTGATTTTGGGAATATGGAGAGAAATAACTTATATTTTCCTCAGTCTGCAGCGTTGGTCTAGTATTTGGTGAACTTATTGTACTGTATATTTGCAGTTTCTCTGTGTACTTCATTTACAGTACTGAATTAAGTCATAAAATCATGTTTCTACAATAACAAAGTGGGTTTGGTATAAATTGGTGTGTAGTTGTTGCAAGAGTGTTTGCAAAAGGGTCTGAGGTGTTCTGGTAACTGGGTGGGAGAGAGGGAGGGAGGAGACAGAGAGGGAGAGGGAAGGAGGAGAGAGAGGGAGAGAGAAAGGGAGAGGGAAGGAGGAGAGAGAGGGAGAGAGAGAGAGAGGGAAGGAGGAGAGAGAGGGAGAGAGAAAGGGTGAGGGAAGGAGGAGAGAGAGGGAGAGAGAGGGAGAGGGAAGGAGAGGGAAGGGGGAGAGAGGAGAGAGAAAGGGCGAGGGAAGGAGGAGAGAGAGGGAGAGAGAGGGAGAGGGAAGGAGAGGGAAGGGGGGAGAGAGAGGGAGAGAGAGAGAGGAAAGAGGAGAGAGAGGGAGAGAGAGGGAGAGGGAAGGAGGAGAGAGAGGGAGAGGGAGAGAGCAGGATAGGGAAGGGGAGAGAGAGGGAGAGGGAGAGAGGGAAAGAGGAGAGAGAGGGAGAGAGAGG
This sequence comes from Perca flavescens, assembly GCF_004354835.1. Classification (NCBI taxonomy): domain Eukaryota; kingdom Metazoa; phylum Chordata; class Actinopteri; order Perciformes; family Percidae; genus Perca; species Perca flavescens. The sequence continues at coordinate 37,117,354 of NC_041339.1, read as the reverse complement.
GAGAGGGAAAGAGGAGAGAGAGGGAGAGAGAGGGAGAGGGAAGGAGGAGAGAGAGGGAGAGGGAGAGAGGGAAGGAGGAGAGAGAGGGAGAGGGAGAGAGAGGGAAGGAGGAGACAGAGGGAGAGAGAGGGAGCAGGATAGGGAAGGGGGAGAGAGAGAGAAAGGGAAGGAGGAGAGAGAGGGAGAGAGGGAAAGAGGAGAGCGAGAGAGAGAGAGAGAGGGGAGAGAGAAAGGGAGAAAGGGAAGGAGAGGGAAGGAGGAGAGAGAGGGAGAGAGAGAGGGAAGGAGGAGAGAGAGGCAGAGAGAAAGGGAGAGGGAGAGAGCGGGATAGGGAAGGGGGAGGGAGAGATAGAGGGAAGGAGGAGAGAGAGAGAGAGGGAGAGAGAAAGGGAGAGAGGGAGGGAGAGGGAAGGAGGAGAGAGGGAGAGGGAAGGAGGAGAGAGAGGGAGAGGAAGAACGAGGGAGAGAGAGAGGGAGAGAGAGGGAGGGAGGGAGGGAGAGGGAGGAGGGAGAGAGGGAGGAAGGGAGAGGGAGGGAGGGAGAAAGAGGGAGGGAGGGAGAGAGAGGGAGGGAGGGAGAGGGAGGGAGGGAGAGAGAGGGAGGGAGGGAGGGAGGGAGAGGAAGGGAGGGAGAGGGAGGGAGGGAGGGAGAAAGAGGGAGGGAGGGAGGGAGGGAGGGGAGAGGAGGGAGGGAGAGGAAGGGAGGGAGAGAGAGGGAGAGGGAGAGAGAGGGAGTGAGGGAGAGAGGGAGGAAGGGAGAGGGAGGGAGGGAGAAAGAGGGAGGGAGGGAGAGGGAGGGAGGGAGAAAGAGGGAGGGAGGGAGAAAGAGGGAGGGAGGGAGGGAGGGAGAGGGAGGGAGGGAGAAAGAGGGAGGGAGGGAGGGAGAGGGAGGGAGGGAGAGGGAGGGAGGGAGAAAGAGGCAAGGCAAGGCAGCTTTATTTATATAGCACATTTCAGCAACAGGGCAATTCAAAGTGCTTTACATAAAACATTAAAGAGCAGTTAGAAAACAATTAAAAACAATAATAAACAAATTAAAAACATTAAAAGACAAGAATAAAATTGATAGTGCAGTATAAGAATAAAAGTTACAGTGCAGTATAAGAAATTAAAGTTAATAAAATAGATTATTTAAAGAAAAGCAACATCAAAAAAAGATAGGTCTTTAGCTTAGATTTAAAAGAACTGAGAGTTGCAGCGGACCTACAGGTTTCTGGGAGTTTGTTCCAGATATGTGGAGCATAAAAACTGAACGCTGCTTCCCCCTGTTTAGTTCTGACTCTGGGGACAACAAGTAGACCTGTCCCAGACCACCTGAGAGGTCTGGGTGGGTCATAGTGTAGTAGACCTGTCCCAGACCACCTGAGAGGTCTGGGGGGTCATAGTGTAGAGACCTGTCCCAGACCACCTGAGAGGTCTGGGGGTCATAGTGTAAGAGACCTGTCCCAGACCACCTGAGAGGTCTGGGTGGGTCATTATTTAGTAGACCTGACCCAGACCACCTGAGAGGTCTGGGTGGGTCATTATGTAATAGACCTGACCCAGACCACCTGAGAGGTCTGGGTGGGTCATCGTGTAGCAGACCTGTCCCAGACCACCTGAGAGGTCTGGGTGGGTCATTATTTAGTAGACCTGACCCAGACCACCTGAGAGGTCTGGGTGGGTCATTATGTAATAGACCTGACCCAGACCACCTGAGAGGTCTGGGTGGGTCATCGTGTAGCAGACCTGTCCCAGACCACCTGAGAGGTCTGGGTGGGTCATTATGTAATAGACCTGACCCAGACCACCTGAGAGGTCTGGGTGGGTCATTATTTAGTAGACCTGACCCAGACCACCTGAGAGGTCTGGGTGGGTCATCGTGTAGCAGACCTGTCCCAGACCACCTGAGAGGTCCGGGTGGGTCATAAAAAAAAAAAATATAGAGATACAATAGAAGATAATTATGCCACAGGGAATTCAAAAAACCTATGGGACTCAATGAAACTTGTGACAAATATGACATCCCCTCATAGAAATTTTATAACTAATGATGACGAACATAGGGCAAACGATTTAAATGACTTTTTTCTTAGATTTGAGTCGCCAGATGATTATACGGATGTTCTGGATAATGTAACATGTGAACCAGGTCAGAGGATAGTGGTGGACCCACAGGTGGTTAGCACTTTATTTAGAGATGTATGCTCTAAAAAATCTATGGGTCCAGATAGGATTTCAGCCTTTTTGTTGAAAACCTGTGCAATAGAGCCTTCCAGGGCATTCTGCCCAATTTTTCAAAAATCTTTAGATTTACATACTATTCCATCCTTATGGAAAAAATCCATTGTTATACCAGTCCCTAAGAAACAGAACTCAATGGAGAATCGTGATTTCAGACCTGTGGCCCTAACATCACATGTTATGAAGTGTTTTGAACGATATGTTTTAATGGGTTTAAAGGATCATGTTAAACATTTACTCGACCCGTTTCAATTTGCTTATAAGGAGAGGCGAGGTACTGAGGACGCCATTAACTGCATCTCTCACTTAGTGACTAGTCATTTAGAAGACACTCAAGCATATGCCCGTTTACTTTTTATTGATTTTAGTTCAGCGTTCAATACCCTGAATCCTAGATTGCTGACCACAAAGTTAAAAGAACTTAATGTAAATCCATACTGTATCAAATGGCTCTATTCCTTTCTGAACAATCGCACACAACAAGTGAGAGTCAACAACTCGTACTCTGAGGTTAAAATTACAAACACGGGAGGGCCCCCAGGGATGCGCCTGTTCACCAATTTCATTTACATTATTTACCAATGACTCGTAGCAAGTCAAGAGAGCACTTTTTTTATTAAGTTTTCTGATGACACAGCAATTTTAAGCTTATTAAAAAGGAAAGATAATGTTTCACACTATTTCTCTGAGGTAGACAGATTTGTTGGCTGGTGCGATAATAACTTTTTAATACTGAATGGAGCCAAGACTGTAGAGATCATTTTTGATCCTAGAAGTGTAAGAGACCATAGTCCGGTAATGATATATGGTAATATCATTGCACAGGTACCTTCACATAAGTACTTGGGAGTTTATATAGATAATGCACTATGTTGGTCTTCTCATGTCAACAATCTTTGTTCCAGGTTACAGCAGAGGCTATATTTTTTACGAAGGTTAAAAGCGTTCGGAGTAAATCAGAGAATTATGTATTTGTTCTACCAGTCTATTTTTGAGAGTTTGATTAGATATGGTATTACGGCATGGTATGGTAATTTGACTGTCCAATTAAAATCAAGGTTGGGACGATTGGTGCACATGGCTTTTAAAAATATAGGGGGTGTGGGGGAACGATCACCCCAAGAGCTATTTGATGCTTCAATTCTAAATCATGCCAAGAAAATTGTGAGAGACGATACACATATTTTGAATGACAATTTTAAATTATTACCTTCGGGAAGGAGGTACAGGGTCTTGATGTGCAGGTCTAATCGACTAAAAAACTCCTTTGTTCCTAATGCAATCAAGCCGCTAAATAGAAATGAAATACTGTGAACTGCCTTCTTGTGCTGTTTTTTTTTTTTTTTTTTTTTTTTAATGGATGCTGTATTGTGTGAATGATCTATTATTATTGTGTTTTTACATATTTGATCATGTGTTTTTATGTACTTTGATCATGTTGCTTTGCATGACTAGACTATGCACGGTGTCCAAGACAAATTTCCCAGTGATGGGACTAATAAAGTATAAAGTAATAAAGTAAAGTAGTGTAGCAGACCTGTCCCAGACCACCTGAGAGGTCCGGGTGGGTCATAGTGTAGCAGACCTGTCCCAGACAACCTGAGAGGTCCGGGTGGGTCATAGTGTAGCAGACTTGTCCCAGACCGCCTGAGAGGTCCGGGTGGGTCATAGTGTAGCAGACCTGTCCCAGACCGCCTAAGAGGTCTGGGTGGGTCATAGTGTAGCAGACCTGTCCCAGACCACCTGAGAGGTCTGGGTGGGTCATCGTGAAGCAGACCTGTCCCGGTCCACCTGAGAGGTCCGGGTGGGTCATAGTGTAGCAGACCTGTCCCAGACCACCTGAGAGGTCTGGGTGGGTCATAGTGTAGCAGACCTGTCCCAGACCACCTGAGATGTCTGGGTGGGTCATAGTGTAACAGACCTGTCCCAGACCACCTGAGAGGTCTGGGGGGTCATAGTGTAGCAGACCTGTCCCAGACCACCTGAGAGGTCTGGGTGGGTCATAGTGTACAGACCTGTCCCAGACCACCTGAGAGGTCTGGGTGGGTCATAATGTAACAGACCTGTCCCAGACCACCTGAGAGGTCTGGGTGGGTCATAGTGTAGCAGACCTGTCCCAGACCACCTGAGAGGTCTGGGTGGGTCATCGTGAAGCAGACCTGTCCCGGTCCACCTGAGAGGTCCGGGTGGGTCATAGTGTAGCAGACCTGTCCCAGACCACCTGAGAGGTCCGGGTCGGTCATAGTGTAGCAGACCTGTCCCAGACAACCTGAGAGGTCCGGGTGGGTCATAATGTAGCAGACCTGTCCCAGACCACCTGAGAGGTCCGGGTGGGTCATAATGTAGCAGACCTGTCCCAGACCACCTGAGAGGTCTGGGTGGGTCATAGTGTAGTAGACCTGTCCCAGACCACCTGAGAGGTCTGGGTGGGTCATAGTGTAGTAGACCTGTCCCAGACCACCTGAGAGGTCTGGGTGGGTCATAGTGTAGCAGACCTGACCCAGACCACCTGAGAGGTCTGGGTGGGTCATAGTGTAGCAGACCTGTCCCAGACCACCTGAGAGGTCTGGGTGGTTCATAGTGTAGTAGACCTGTCCCAGACCACCTGAGAGGTCTGGGTGGGTCATAGTGTAGTATCCATCCATCCATCCATCCATGGGCCCACCACCTGTGGGAGGAACCGTTGGGGTCGGGTGCGATGCCACATGGGTGGCAGTGAAGGTCAGGGGCCTCGACGGACCAGACCCGGGCGGCAGACGCTGGCTCTGGGGACGTGGAACGTCACCTCTCTGTGGGGGAAGGAGCCGGAACTGGTGCGGGAGGTGGAGCGCTACCGGTTAGATCTGGTGGGGCTTACCTCTACGCACAGTCTCGGTTCTGGAACCATACTCCTGGATAGGGGTTGGACTCTTTTCTTCTCCGGAGTTGCCCAGGGTGTGAGGCGCCGGGCGGGTGTGGGGATACTCACAAGCCCCGGCTGAGCGCCGCTGTGTTGGAGTTTACCCCGTGGACGAGAGGGTCGCCTCCCCACGCCTGCGGGTTGTGGGGGGAAAACTCTGACTGTTGTTTGTGCATATGCACCAAACAGGAGTTCAGAGTATTCGGCCTTCTTGAGACCTTGACTGGAGTCCTGCATGGGGCTCCAGTGGGGGACCCATTGTTCTGCTGGGGGACTTCAACGCACGTGGGCAATGATGGACACACCTGAGAGGCGTGATTGGGAGGAACGGCCTCCCTGATCTAAACCAGAGTGGTTGTTTGTTGTTGGACTTCTGTGCTAGTCATGGATTGTCTATAACGAACACCATGTTCGAACATAGGGATGCTCATAAGTGTACCTGGTACCAGAGCACCCTAGGTCAAGGTCAATGATCGATTTTATAATCGTTTCATCTGATCTGAGGCCGTATGTTTTGGACACTCGGGTGAAGAGAGGGGCAGAGCTGTCAACCGATCACCATCTGGTGGTGAGTTGGGTCAGGGGGTGGGGGAAGACTCAGACTTTCAACTCACACCTCCGGCGGAGCTTTTCGTGCATCCCTGTGGAGGCTGGGGGCATTGAACCCGAGTGGACAATGTTCAAAGTTTCCATTGCTGAAGTTGCGGCGAGGAGCTGTGGTCTTAGGGTCTTAGGTGCCTCAAGGGGCGGTAACCCACGAACACCGTGGTGGACACCGGTGGTCAGGGAAGCCGTCCGACTGAAGAAGGAGTCTTTCCGGGATATGTTATCCCGGAGGACTCCGGAGGCAGTTGCAGGGTACCGAAGGGCCCGAAGGGCTGCAGCCTCTGCCGTGAAAGAGGCAAAGCAGCGGGTGTGGGAGAAGTTTGGAGAAGACATGGAGAAGGATTTTCGGGTCGGCACCAAGGTGCTTCTGGAAAACTGTTCGCCACCTCAGGAGGGGGAAGCGGGGAACCATCCAAGCTGTGTACAGTAAGGATGGGACACTGTTGACCTCAACTGAGGAGGTAATAGGACGGTGGAAGGAGCACTTTGAGGAACTCCTGAATCCGACTAATACGCCCTCTATGTTAGAGGCAGAGCTGGAGGATAACGGGGATTGTCGCCGATTTCCCAGGCGGAAGTCACTGATGTAGTCAAACAACTACACAGTGGCAAAGCCCCGGGGATTGATGAGATCCGTCCAGAAATGCTCAAGGCTCTGGGTGTGGAGGGGCTGTCCTGGTTGACACGCCTCTTCAACATTGCGTGGAAGTCTGGGACGGTGCCAAAGGAGTGGCAGACTGGGGTGGTGGTTCCCCTTTTAAAAAGGGGGACCAGAGGGTGTGTGCCAATTACAGGGGTATCACACTTCTCAGCCTCCCTGGTAAAGTCTACTCCAAGGTGCTGGAAAGGAGGGTTCGGCCGATAGTCGAACCTCGGGTTGAGGAGGAACAATGCGGATTCCGTCCTGGTCGTGGAACAACGGACCAGCTCTTCACTCGCAAGGATCCTGGAGGGAGCCTGGGAGTATGCCCAACCGGTCTACATGTGTTTTGTGGATTTGGAGAAGGCGTATGACCGGGTCCCCCCTCAGCAGGAAACCGATGGAATGCCTTCTCCAGGTAGGGAATGAGTCCTTACCCCAAGTGAAGGAGTTCAAGTACCTTGGGGTTTTGTTCACAGTGAGGGGTCAATGGAGCGGGAGATTGGTCGGAGAATCGCGCAGCGGGTGCGGTATTGCATTCAATCTATCGCACTGTTGTGGACGAAAAGAGAGCTGAGCCAGAAGGCAAAGCTCTCGATCTACCGTCAGTTTTCGTTCCTACCCTCACCTATGGTCATGAAGGCTGGGTCATGACCGAAAGAACGAGATCC